>NC_052532.1:82052616-82206690 GCF_016699485.2 Gallus gallus
CTCACTGAGCGTATGATAATTTAGGTCGAATAACCAACAAACAAAGAATCCCACCCAAAATCCTGGGTAGCTGGTGAGACTTTGAAGGAAATAATAGACAGTAAACTGTGAGTTGCATTTAAATAGAGATACACTGTAAGAACTAGACCCTGTGTTTAGTAGTCTGTTTCTTGGCAGTAGTCCATCAGCACTGCTGTCCTTCCTAGGCCAGTCAGTAATTGCTCCTGCTTGGATTGTGGCTGCTAATGCACACAGGTGAGAAGCTGCCACCAAGGGCAGATCCACTGGGAATGGGAAAAACAATGTGGGGATGCTGTGAAAGTGAGTGCACTCAGTGTTCTCTTCCTGTGTTTTCTGGGGGGACATGGAGCACCTGAAAGTCCAGTTATCTTTGTGACTTTATCTTGCCAGTGGGATCAGAGATCAGGTTCGAGATTTCATCTTCTCATTTTCTTCCTGCACATCACATAGCCATGGCAGAGCGCATGTGCTGAGCTGCCAGAAATTCTGCATGTTATGGAGCTTGCTGTACCGACAGCGTGAAATGGAGGTGTCAGAAGGATTCGTGCCACTAATTAAGCTGCTGTGTGTGGAAACATAAGCGTTGTCAGTATTTAGCCCCTACCATGCCTTAAGGCTCTGCTGAGGTGTCTCTCTTCTTGTCGGCTCGCTGCCCCCTCTCAAGCTGCCTTCTGAGGGGCCTCTCGCTTTGCTGCCAGCAGGCCCTGTGTGGGCCCATGGGGAAACCGAGTCTGTGTTTTTGGGAGAGCATTAGAGATCTGGGCCTTGTCAGGAAGATGTTTGGGCTGGGCTGCGTTCCCAAACCAGACCATGCACATGGCTTTCAGGAGCATCTATAGAGGTCAGGCACAGACAGCCAACCTACCACTTGCAGGAGGCAGGAGATGGTGTACTTCTGTCCCCAGTAATAGGGAGCACAGGGCCTAGGTGGCATTTCTGGCCCTACATTTGGCTTAGCAGTCCTGAGCTAGCTCTGTTCATGCCCAGGCGGGCCCATAGGAGAGGATGAGGCCTAGCCCATCTTTTTGCACTGTGCAGATGGCGCCTGCCACACTGTGAGTTTGCAGGCCGAGGCACATTCTCCATGCATTGAGGGCCAGCACTGGCTGTGCTGCAGAGGAAGGTCCTCATCCCTTGGTGTTATCTGTGGGTCTGCACTTCAATCCCCCACAAAGTATGGAATGACTGAGGGCTCAAAGGAGGCTTCCCACTGCACAGCGTCAGCTCTTCCACTGCAGTAAGGGCCCAGAGCAGCATGGGGGCACATAGTGCCAGCAGTCCCGATGTCAGCAGTGCCAGCAGCACACAATACAGAGGTGTTCCCATACAATAAGTTCTGCCTGACTGCAGGCCAGCCCCCCGCCAGGCATGTGATCAAGTACAACCTCCTGCACCCTCCCCACCCCAGCCCCCCCTTTTGCACGGAGGCTGTTTTGCAGAAAACACCATGGGGAAAGCGGCTTTTGCTAAATGTTTTATAATGTGCCAGGGAACCTTTATCAAACATTTAATCCCAAACCTGGCTTTGAAGCAGGGAGGCATACAATTCCGTAATTATTTTTTTTTTTTAATTTTTTTTTTTTTTACCTCCTTTTGCTAATCGCTGATAAAAAGCTTAATTCTATTAACAACTCGACTTGACAAATTGCACCGTTCAACGGAAGCGTTTAGAAATTAATTACGCATTTTATTGCATAAGATCGGATAAACAGGGGAGCGCTGGCTGAGCGGGAGAGGAGCATCAGTGCTGGGCCCAGCACAGCCGCTCTCTGGATTGGTAGCCCTTTCCTTACACCGTCTTGGAGCGTGCGGTTTACGCGGCGAGAGAATCGCTGACGGGACTGTTTTTGCATTTGTTTGTTCTGGTCTCTTTGCTGATTGCAAAAGTTCCATGTAGGAGAGTTTATTTTTGTAAAGGTGAATTGCAAAGCTACGGTGAAAATTCAGCTAAGCACAAATTTCTGTGCTGAACAGCCTCCGGGGGGGATAGCCGGGCTCCGTGAGGCTGAGGATAATGAGAACAGGGGATGGCAGAGCAAACCGTGAAGTGAAGGAACGGCAAAGCGTTGTCGGGCACAAATGGGCCGACTGGGATGTAGGGAAGGCCAGCAAGTCGTATGTGTAGCCAGTGAGAGAACCTCTGGGTTTGTATTTGTGCACGCGTGTAAACGTGCATGTGTGTGAGCGTGCGTCGATACACGCACATGTGTGTATGCACGAAGACACAAATATGCTCCCAAATTCCCCGTTGTGAAATTCAGAAACAATCTGTGGTTTCAGGAAGATATTCCAGGAAGAAGGGAGGGATATACCAAAATGGCAGATTCGTTATATCTGCCATGCTAAGATACCACAGCTGTCCATAAGCAATCCTTAATGATGTTCAGGCTCGGAGCCACATTAGCAGACCTCCGGGTTTGCGGCAGGGTTTTTCTTTTGGGTCTTTGTTTGAACCTCCAGTGAGATTTGGGCCCGTTCCTGGTAACTTGGAATGCATGGATGGCATTTCTCCATCCTTCCCACACCGCTGCCTGTGTGCTGGCTTGTTTTTCTCTCGGCTTTGTTTTTATTTCTTAGAGGCACACCAATAACCTTTCTCCTTGGCTGCAATCCATGCTGTTGTGACCCTGATGAGTTCCAATCTGAATCTGGAAAAGGCAAGAAAATGAACTTCATTTCTCACCGCTGCCTCATTTTCTGTAGGTGGGCCTGGCAAGCACAGGTCCCCACAGCCTGCCCAGCCAGCTGGCGAGCACTCGCTCACCATTAGGGTTTGGGAGGAGAGGTCACTGGGGCCATGCTGGGCATATGCACCTCCCTATTTGATGTGTGTGACAGTGAAGCCCGTGCACCAAAATAGGGATGATTGGGTCCAGCTTGAACCCTCCCTTGTTTCCCTGATAAACACAGGAGCAGCCTCCAGAATGAGGAATAGTCCACAGGCACATCCTCTCTGTCCTCCCCTGCTGCTGCCCTCCCTTGTGCACACAAGCTGCAGTGAGTGGGCACAGTGTGGGAGCATGATGATGCTCTTCTGGTATCTCAGTTCATGCTCCTTCCCTAATTGCAGTAGGCATTCCAGTAGAGGAAGGGACGAGGCACAGGGGAAGGCAGGACCGCGTCAACACAGAAGTCACTGATGCCTCCTTGCAGAACCTCTCTCCTTAGATGGGGAATTTCCTTTACTTTGGTGGCATCAGTTGGGATTACGCAGTTAAGGCTAAGTTTATCCTTCCACTTTTAGGCTTATTTTTAGCTTTCTAACCCGTGTTAGGAGAAACTAATTTGCAAAATGAGATATTAAAAACCAGGTAAAATATGCCAAGGAGGGGGAGGGACTTCTTTCTGTTTTGTTTTTGTTTGTTTGTTTGTTTTCTCCCTTAGCAAATGCAGAATTACAAGTGTTCATGATTTAACGCAGCATCCGCTAACTTTATCATCTCTTATTACATCTCCCTCTTTGACTCAGGCGCTCCCAGCCGCTTTGGCTTGCTAGAGCTCCTGGTGTCACACCCCCACACAGGTATTTTTCACAGGCAGCAGCTGGCAACTGGAGAGAGGACCCCCATAGGTGGGGGCATGGCCAGCCTTCAGTAGCTTGTGCTAGAAAAGGGAGTCATGGGGCTGTGGTGATGAAAGGCAATCGGAGAGTAATCGAGTTGTGGGAGCATAGGAGAGGCAGAAGCAGATATACAGATGGTGCACGGCAACTAAGAAAAGAAACATGGTGAAGGAGTGAAAGAAAAATAAATAAAAGTTAATAGAGCTAAGCAAAGATACTGAGAGGAGAAATATAGTGCTGCTGAAAGAGGGAACAGAATGAACCCAGAGACAGGCAACAGGGACGCTGCAGAGAAAAAAATATTAACAATAAAAGATAGATCACGGCGTGCTAGACGGCAAGAAATAAACAGCAAGTTTAGACAATTTCAAGGAAAACTATTGAGTCAAAATGTGCAGAGGGAATAGGGAGAGAGAGGAAAGAAGGCAAAGTGGGGGAGAAGAAATTCAGAGGCACCTTTGAAAATGAGAATTAAGTGACTGAAGTGTCAGTGCCAAATGAGTGTGGTACTCCACAGTCTGAGGCATTTAGCAATGAAATCCAGAGGGAGCAATGAAAGCTGCCTGGTTGCTTTCCCCAGCCCAGCCCTGGGGTTGCACGACCCCACAAGCTGCCCACACGGGGACCCACAGCGCCCATCAGCCAGGACAAGTGGTTTCAGGAAGGGATGCAGAAAGGAAAAGGGAGAGGAGAAATGTATCTGCCCCAGCAAGCCTCCTCGCTGCAGGGTCTGTGTGGTTCCAGGGCTGGGTGAATTCGTCCCAGGATGGGTTGGAGGTGCGGGTGGATGCCAGCGGTTCGCCCTGGCCCAGCTGGCATTATGCAGGATGATGGGCCATCAGGGAATGGAGCGTTGGTGTCCAGTGAAGCAGGAGGAATTCACTGGTATTTAAAGTTAAATCAATGTGCTGTCTGCAAAAAATGATCCTTTGCCCTGAATATTAATGTCAATTTGGCGTATGATAATTTAAATTTAATTTAGTTGTATAGGATTCATTCTCAGACCTACGCATGAATGGACAAGTAATTTTGCAACATGACTTCATCCAGCCCTTCTGCTTGTAAAGCCGTCACAATGCGTTCAGCCACAGGCCAGGATGTCCCCATCTCTTACCCACCCTGCTCTCCCCTATCTATCCCCTGCTCTCCTTTCCTGCCTCTGAAATGTGAAGTTTGATGGAGCGTGGCAGTGTCTGATGGCAAATAGGAGAACAGTAAGCAAAAAATTTTACCCCTTCTAGTGTCATGAGCCCTGGCAAAATCCCAGCTGCACTTCGTGCTCAGGTGCCAGGAGCTATTAATAGAGGTCTGCTAAGGTTTATTAATTATATCATTATACTGGGCCTGCTTCAATGTGAAGAGCGTGTACATTTTGTTCCCATCTCCCCATGTATCTTCTTTCTATCATCTGAAGAGGCATATGTAGGTGCAGAAGTGTTTTGAAAGCGAAGGAAGAATAGCCATGCAGGAAGCTTCCAAAGCTCATATGCCAGGCCCAGCATACCCAAAATACCTCAGTGTCCTCAGTGTATTGGGGAAATCAGACTTTATTTTGGATTCTGAGCTGTGCCAGTTGACAGCTCCCTGCAAAACCCACCGGGTGAAGCACATCAGTAAGAGCTATTTATTTACAGGCCTGACGTCCAGAAGTGCAGCTGAACATCTCAGCTTCCCTTAATAGAAGCCAAAATGACCTGACAGGACTGTGGTCTCCTGAAAATAACACCAGGTTCCAGTGGTGACATAGGGCACTGCGGGCAGTCTGCGAGGGACTCTTCAGGTTCCTTCACTGAACAGCTTAGTAGCACTTAAGAGCGTGATCCTGTAAATCTGCTCTTAGGCAACTAGCCCATTGAGTTTAATGGGATTACTTGTGCGAGTAAGGCTTTGCGAGATGCAGCCTTAAGGGTGGTGGAAACGTAGGGAGCTGGCGCAGTATGGTATACCAGGATGGAGGTGCATACAGCACTGGGAATAGATGGTACTCACAGGGCTGTGAGCCACTTGGCTTGCACCAAAGGGGAAGGAGATGTGGGGAAGGGCAGCAGAGAGGCTCAGTGTGGGCAGTGCAGAGATGGGGACCGGCGATCCCTGAGATGGCTGAGGGACCGCCAAGGTGGGATGTGTGTGTGCAGGAAGATTCATGAGTGTTCCGTTCTGATTCCAAAGCAAAGCTTGACGTGATGATGTTTGCAAGCCTTCTGCCCTCTGTCTCTGCAAGCGCTGTGGTTTGGGTAGAACAAATGCTCATGAAAACGAAATTCCTACTCTGAGCATTTCCATCAAAGGCAGTTTTGAAATGCTCTGTTGAATGGTGAAATTTGCATTTGTGCTGCCAGCTTTTTATCCAAGCCACAGGCTTTGTTTTCTACCTGATCCTCTGTTAGTTGGGTCAAGCTGGATAAATGAGGCGCTTCTCTTCCCGCCCGCATCCTGGAGCTGCCTATCTGCAGTGGGTGCCATTGCTTCCACCTCACTTGGCTGGCTGGCTGTGATGGAGCCCTCTTGTAAGCTCGTGTTTGATCTGTGCATACACTTGTACATTTTCCAGCATTTCTGAAACATACCTGGCTTGTGTTGTGTTGATTTTGCTAGCGATACGGGTGTTACAGTCCTGTAGTATGTAGGAGGGAGTGGTAGGGCTTACAGCTGGCAGTAGTGCTCACAGTATGCGTGATGTGTTGGGAAAAGATTATTTGCTGCCAGAAAATATGTCAATAATCCCGAATAATAAATGAACTTGAGCGTTGGAGATTTCCTTTGCTATCACAAAAATGCTATAGCTTTGGTCACTCACTTTGTAACATGGAAGCGCGTTTGGTCAGCAGTACAGGTCTCTGCTGATTCTGGTGAGGAATAAAACACCTGAATCCAGGCTTGCCCTTCAGGTTTCCTGCCTTCTAAGGAGCCATGTGTGAGGGGTGCAAGTGATGTTTAGCTTCAGGTTTTGCAGAGTCCTGCGATGTCCATCCAGGAAACCCTGTAATGTTCTCCAGATGGCGTTTTCCTGAGGATGGCATCCACTCACTGTAGGCAGAATTTCTGCATCTCGAGAGACAGGCAGTGAGGAAGGATGATGTGTCATCCCCCCTGCCCTGGCAGAAAGCTGCGTCACAGGCATGTCCCTTCTGGCTCGGTGTACTGGGAGGCTGCCCCTGCTCTGTCCCTATGAGTGTCACAGAGCTGAGGACATCTCCCATTTCCTTTACGTACGCACAAGTCCAGGAACAGTGGCACACGCGAACGAGCATCACACAGCAATTGGGATGAGTACGTTTGTCACCTGTCAAGCTTGGTACTGGCATGCCTGGATCGGCACATCCACCTGCTTCAGGGGAGGAAACACACCAGCATGCCCAAGGGATGTGCCCATCGGGTCCCCATGTGTGGGGCTGCATTCGAGGCGTGTCGCTGTGTCCTCTGCCCACGTCCGCCTGCGTGTGCGACTGCAAGGGTTGTTAATCCTGTTTATAGCCGGCAGCAAGATGGGCAGGGAGCCGCTTAACAAGAGCTGACACATGAAGAAATAAGGCTTTTGTCTCCGTTGTACGTTAAACAATTCATGAGGTTTGGGGTTGAATAAGACATTTAATGAACGTTGGCCTGCTCGGGCTGCCTGCAGCTGGTCATTTCTCACCGAGGGCTGGGTGCTTTTAAAGGCAGAATAAGGAGATGTGAGCCATGAGTCATAAAATTTTAACAAATAAATGGCATTTCCTACTTTTCTTAACATGTGGAAATAGATGAGAGTGCTAATAGCAGCATTTCCAAATATCTGGAACGGCAGCGGGTTTGTAGATGTTGTGGGAGCACAGCTAAATGGCGGCGAGGATTACAGGTGGATAGCTGTATTTACCTATCGCTGGCACTGTTTGTTTGGTGTACGGAAGCAGGGCCAGGATCCTTGCTTGCTTTGCAGCAGGCACCCTGTTAATTCCCTGCTTAGATCTCACACGTGCGTGAGGGGCAGAGTGGTGCAAAGGGGATGATAGGTGAGCTGAGCAGAACTTGCGAGGGTGGCTAATTGGGGGCTGGAGGGAGGGGGGCTGCTGAGGTGCCCGTGGTTGCAGGAGCGTGTGGTTACCTTTACGGTTTCATCTGGGTTTTATATTATGCGAGATCGTCCCCCTTTACTCTGAAAAGAAAGGGAAAAAATAAAAAGAGAGAGAAAGACATGTTTACACACTTTAAATGTTTGGAAATAAAACTTTACAGGGCTGCTGTTACGTTGCTGTACTCCCATTTGATTCACTCCACCAGGTTCTGCGGTGCCAACGAGCAGCATCTATTTGTGCCTTTGCAGTTTGTTCTCCCCACGGGCTGCGGGGACCTGGGGTCAGTAGCCTGCAGTGGTGTGAGGCTGGGCTCCCCCCGGCTCTCTTGGACGTAGGCAGTAAGCACCAGCATGGATGCAGCATCTGGGGCCACGTGATCTTTCTGATGTCTCTCTCCTCGGTGCTTCCAGATGGGAGCCTGAAGCGGTGGCAGAGGCAGGGAGGGGTGTGCTGCCACCGCCACTGAAGTGCTGCAATTTAATTTGCTTTTGGGGGGGGGGGGGGCGTTCCTTGCCACTAGCTTTGAGCACAGCTGCTGATTCCCCATCCCACAGGTAGCAGGGAGGTTGCCTTTCTCTCCCTGGTGCGTGTGAAGCCCCACTGCTGTGCCGGGGCTCGAGCTGGCCATCCAAACCAGATGGTGCAGCTTCACGCTCAGCCTGCACCGCTGCCCAAGGCAGGCAGCCTGCGCCTGCACACCCACTGGATGATACAGGAAGCAGCTGCCCTACATGGTGCTTTTGTCCATCCATTACAAGGAGAGAGTAGCTGAGCCCTGGGACACCAGTCCCACTGGTCCCAGCAGCACATTTTGTTGGAAAGGTTTTGAAAATCCCGTTTATAATCCCAGTCCAGCTTTCACTACGGCAACGGGGACTTTTGTTTTGGCCTGCCCATAATACTCAGGCATTTTGCTCCAGAACAAAGAATCCAGTTTTAGCAACAGTCTTTATTAGTGCATATTAATGTGCGCAGTTGGTGTCATTTATTTGAACATGGAATTTAACACTTTCTGTCTCTGCACTGGATTAATAGGAATCTCATTGCCTGTCAATGGGAGGCAGCCATTCAGGCTGTTTCACATTATGTGCACTGGCATTTAGTGCACTCTTTAGATTGTAGCTGTTCAGCACAAGGGTCTTCTTTTCCTTTTTGTACAGTAGATTGTTCCTAATGTGCAGCTCTATATATAGCTGTTACTTCTAATTCACCTAATATGGTATGGAAAATAGATAGGACTTTGGAAATGTTGTGAAGAAGAATCATGCAACACGATACAGGGTGTTTAGCAGTCACAGAGATCACAGGATTTGGTTTACATTGCATTTATCTTCCTCACTTCTCCAGCTCCTCATGCCCTTGAATCACACGCGCCTCATACCAGAGCGGGGATCAACAATGTCGTGGTCGTGGCCTCCGTGGAAGAAGAATGTGGCCCAATGATACAAAACACCATTTTTTTTTCTTTTTTCTTTTTTTTGGATGTCTCCTGACTACAGTTGTTACTGTAGGTCTGTATGAGCATGCCTTTCAGATTTGTGAAGCCCCAACTCATCATTTTTTTGTTAGCTAGCGTCCGTCACCAAAACTTACAGATGCAGCTTTAAAATAAGCAGCTTTGTAGTTGCTTCCTTTCACCAAAGAAATGCCTGCCCTCAAACACAGGGGCGAGAAAGTAGAGCAGGGGATTACAAGGGAAGATGATATGCCATGCACAAATACACATCGACGGCCTCAGGCTTTGACACCAAATTATTATGCTAATGCCATGCACATTGGTGCAGTGACTGTTTGCAAAGGCAGTGTCTTTTAGGAATGGGTCAAGGAATTTGTGTTACTGTTTTATCATAGGGCTCATCCTGTGAAACTGGAGTTACAAATCCAGCCTGATACCTGACTGCTATGAGATCTACAGCCTGTACCTTGCTTTTCACAGGGGTGAAAGCTCCTTGAAGCAAATCACGTTGGCTGGTTACAAGCCCTTAGGGTGCTGTCATCTGGAAGTTTGCATCTGAGAAGCAGGAGAGGGTGAGCAGAGCTGAGGTCCTGGCACAGAAGCTGTGTTGAGTGACACTGGTGCTTTCTAGCCATCAAGTGGCATTTGCTCAGTGTCTACTCCTCAGGCTGAATCTGATGACACCAAGATGGCTCGTTGTGTCTGGTGGCTCGAAGCCCTCCCCATATGGGACAGGGACAGCTGTAGAGTTTCCACTCTGTACTCTGGAGTCAAAACTAGGGAGCAGAATAAACCTTGGAACAGCATTTTGCCTTAAACCAGCTGTCAGATGGGAAAATCACAGTCTTCCACCTCACTTGAAAGAGTCAGGGAACCTATCGCTCTATCCATCCTTTGGTGTCTATTTTCTACGACTCTCTCCCTTCACCCCCCCATATGTGGCACATTGTCTGTGCTGTCTCCCCTTCCTCTTTTCTGCCCCAATGTTGTGAGCTGAAGAGTGATGTCTGGTAGTGCTTTTTGTTGTACACAGTGCAGAGCAATATGAGGATGGCAGCCCTACGGGAGCAGATGGCATCAACACGCCTGGCTCCGTTTCTTCAGACAAAGTAGGGTACTGCAAACTGGTGTTCACTTCACGTGGTACTGTCTGCTTGATATATCCATGGGTCCTGTGCAGTCTGGAGAAGCAGGCAGGCTGTTACAACAGCTAATGTGAGTAGGGTGTGGTGAGGGCATGTGGGAATGGAAGTCCTGCTTGTTTCTGGCAGTATTACTTCTCAGAGGAAAGGATAAGATGCCAAAAGAAAGAGGTCATAAAGAGGAGATTTCTCCACTCTCCACTGCACGTGGAAGTGTGACCAAGAAGTGTGCCAGCAGTGGTGGCCAAAACTATGGGATTAATTAGAGCAGGGAGGAGAGGGAAGGTTCACGGTTCCAGGATGGCCAAGCTGTGAGCCATCTCCTAGCCTGACACTTTCTAGGGCCGGGCAGCCCTCCTGCCCCATCCATGCTGTGCCTGCCGCATGTGACAGCGCTGTCTCCTTCAGTCACATGGGAGCCTCCCTAATTCTGGCTTGCTGGCCCACCCTCTCCATGTTAACGCGTTGCTAATAATTACCATTTTTCAGAACTGTTTTGACTGTTAAAAAATGTTTTTTTTTGTTTTTTTTTTTTTTTTAAATAAGCTGATTAAAAGAGACTACTCATTAGCATAAGCTCTTTGCCATTCAGCCCTCTTCATAATTAAAAGCACTCATCTGTGGAGACCTCGATTCTCCCCTGTCCTCAGGGCTAGCTTTTTGGACATTTTTCCCTGTCAGTTTGCTGTATTTTACCCTGTCTTTCTTCTTCTGGTTTCCTCTCCAGCAGCTTCCTGGTAACGGTGGCAGAGGATTCAGGCAGGTGGAGGCTTAGGTATTAAGTATGAGATGAAAAACAGGACAAATTTGTTGTGCCTTAAAGCAGTGTCTTCTGTTTATGGCTGCTGGCATGGGAGCAGAGCAGCGATGTGCTGTGTGGCAGCCATCTCCTCTGGTCTAAACAGCGTTGGACCAGGGGAGTGTATGGATGGCGGACCTGTCATGCAACATGCCTACGGCTTCTCACAGGGAGCGGAGGGGCAGCGCTGAGCTCTGCTCTGTGTGACCGGGCCTGAAGGAATGGCATGGAGCTGTGTCAGGGGAGTGGCAGCTGGGGGTTAGGGACAGGGTCTGCACCAGAGGGTGGTAGGCATGGAACGGGCTGCCCAGGCCTGTGGGCACAGCACCGAGCTGTGAGAGTTCAAGGAGTGTTTGGTCAGTGCTCTCAGACATAGGCCTTGGATTTGGGGTGGTGCTGTGTGGCACTGGGAGTTGGACTCAGTGGTCCTTGTGGGTCGCTTTCAACTTGGGATATTTCCCTCCTTCCTCCTTCCCTCTCTCCTTCAGTACCATGCAGTTCTCTGTGTCTCCTGTTTGTCAATAGCCACCACATTTAATCCTGTTATTATGTTGGCCTTCATGAGCCCACTGAGGGCACTGGAAAGCTGTGGAAGAAATGGAGGAGGGTCCTACACACGGTTCTCAGCACCATCTAGGTGTTTGCAAGTTAAAGCCCTGAGGCAGAAGCTACATTCAAACCATCTTGCAGCATAAGTTTTCTGAGTGGAAGCTCACCTCTGTGGGATGGACAAGTTGCTCACTGTTACTTGGCGTAGAAGAAGGGGATTCAGTTGCCTGAGTGAACCCATCTCACTGCCTGGTGCAGATAAAGGAGATTTCTCCAGACAGTCTTGTTTAGAAGTCTATTTATTGCTAATATTTTCCTGTGATGTGAAATGATGCTGGACCTTGACGTATTCCATCAACTGTTTGCTTTCCCAAGGAAAATTTCTGTGGGTCACCTGTCAACTATGGCAGATGGCTGCAGTCAGCAGAAATGTGGTTTCTTCATTTAAGAAACCGCACCCGTGACTACAGCTGTGTGTTACTTGATGCTACCAAAGGGGAGCCAGGTTGGTGTGGACATCAGCTTTTCCCTAAACAAACGTGGGGCTGGCTGACAAAGATTTATAACCCATTCCTGGAACAGTAGGAGATGGTAGGCCTTTTCCTTGTCCCTCTTTCCCTCTCATTTCCTCTCTACCAACACTGCAAAAGGACTGGAGTAATTCCAGTTTGCCTGGGAAGAGTCTCTAGGTAACGGGGCCATTTGGCTTTATAGCACCTTTTTGCTCCTGGAGCAAAGCTTAAGAATTGTAACTGGTACCAGCTTTGGCTCACTATCTCTACTCCCCATGCTTTTTCAGTGTCTTATGCTTGGCCCTGCAGGAGCTGACACAGCTATAGAGAAGTGAGATTGGCGTCTAATTTGCGTCATGCCTCAGCAGCTACAGTCTGACTGCAGGCTTTTTCTTCCCGGGGTTCCTCTAAGAGCCAGCAAAGAACAGCTGATTTTTGGATCCATGAGGGATTTGAGATGGCTGGCAGGTTAGATACACTGGGGCTAACGGTCATCTCTTTCACATCAACTTTCCACTGGTGGAAGTCCATTGATTGTAATGAAGTGATGCCTTATTTACTGTGACAGCCAGAAAAAGCATCGCTGTTACTTTTATTTACTTCCCTTACCTCTGTAAAACGTAACACATCTGAAATGAAGGGGAGTATGTCACAGTGAGAGACTTACCCCAGTGAAAAGCACTGCTTTCTTCTGGACTCTGTGCTCCAGAACTCACCCCTCACTCCTCCATTCTCTTTCCTTGACTCATAGCACAGTATCCATAAATCCCCTGCAATGCTGCATGTGTCTGTCTCCTCTGAGCTTGTGTGTGCCATGCAAGGGCCATCTCAGTACTGGATGTGGGAGTGGAGAGAGGTGTACACTGCTGTTGGCTCTTGATCATACCATAGTACCTCATAAGTAATTTGGCAGGAGTTTGTGGCGTGACAGCAGGCACCGTCAGCCTCAGGTATGTGCTCAGCCAAACTATGGCTGCAAAGTCACATTTAAAAGGTCAGGAGCAATGTTCTCGGTTTTCTCTTTCCCCCAGCACCATGGATTTGCTCCGCTTACTTGACTGTCTTTTTCAGAGCTGTCAACCAGGCTAAGGTCTCACCTGTGTTTCAGAAATAACCTGAAATGAACAGCCTGAATAGCCTGCAAAGGTCAAGGCAATGCCTCAGTGCTGGTGAAGGGCCAGAGTCACTTGTTGTTTCACTCAGTTCATTTGGTAATGTTTAAGATTGTGGCTCAGTCTTTCTCAATCCAGTAATCTAGGTTTACCTTTGCAGAAAGGGTGTGTGCTACTGTCCTTCTTTTGAAGGCAGGGGAAACTGAGGCAGTAACGCCTGAGCATTCACACTGAGCTCCCCAGGATATCTCCACATGTTGCTTTTTACCATCAGAGCCACGAAAGGAGAGTGAATGATGTTATCTGCAATGTGCAGTTATAAAAATCCAGTCATGTTGATGGGAGGGGGCTGCCAGGGCAGCATAGTGCGTCTTCTTGAGTTGCTGTGATGCCCAGGACCAGCAGGCAGGCTGTAGGCTAAGACTGTGACTCTCTAGCCTGAGTACATGGCTCTAAAACCTTGCAGGGAGGACAGATCAGCTGTCCGTCCCTTTGCACTACAGCAGTGACTGTACTGCATTTGTGGGTAAGTGAGCAAATAGAAAGTGGAAGTGGGAAAAAAGTTTCACTGAGAAGTGCTCACACTTGTCCTCAGTCACAGCAGCGCTACGCATTTGGCAGCTCCAGCATCCTTCTCAAGAGTGGAGACAAAAAGCATGTTCATCCAGCCCTTCCCAACATTTGGGGCAGGTGTTGTGCTGCTTTCAAGGGAGGGCATTACTGTCATGAACAGGCGTTCAAAGTGCAGTGTGTCCATCAGTCACTGCAGAATCAGAAGCATCTTCATGGTTTGTTTTGCTGCTTACAACCGCAGAATTCAGAGGCGAAGGTTATGTGAGAACAGTGTCCTACCTCCCATTACAGTGGTTAGATGGTCCCATTCATAGAATCATATCACAGAATGGCCTGGGTTGAAAAGGACCACAGTGATCATCGAGTTTCAACCCCACTTCTATGTGCAGGGTTGCCAACCGTCAGACCAGGCTGCCCAGAGCCACATCCAGCCTGGCCTTGAATGCCTCCAGGGATGGGGCATCCACAACCTCCTTGGGCAACCTGTTCCAGTGCGTCACCACCCTCTGTGTGAAAAACTTCCTCCTCCCCCTTGTATTGCTCACTGAATTTCAAACTAATGACAGCAGAGGCTTTTCTGAGTAAATGGTCATGACGTTGTTTCTGATTTTTGTCACAGGGCCTATCTGACTGTTTCCCCATGAAACTGTTGCTTTGACCCTATGGATGCTGGCTAGGAGTCCTACAGACTGGAGTGCTTAGTGGGTTTGTGAAAAGTCGTGGTGACGAGGTGCTCTACAGAGGAAATGAGAAAATGTAGGGGCAGTGCTGGTGTGGAAAGCTGCTGAGAGTTTTATAGATAATGAGTTTTACGTTCAGGCCATGGTAACGTTAAAGTTATATCAAGTCTTAGTTATTTCAGGTCTTAGGAGAACTTGCCAAACACTGCTGCTCTTTCTCATAGCAATAGCATTTTCACTTGACCGAGGGCACTTAAATACTGTGATATTAACTTTAGAGTAGACAAATATTTGTGGATAGATAGTTTACCTAGAGAAGGAGATCTATTATTTGCTATGTAGAGTCAGCAGGCCCCATGGGAATCCATGTATTTACTTTCTGGGGGCAGTGTAGGTTGCTGTCTACAGTGAGGCAGTGTGTACTTGGAAAACTTCTGAAGTTCCCAAACTGAAATGTTTGAAAAGCAATGGGTGCTACAGGGTAGATGGGTGGCTAACCCTGCGTTTTTGAACAGCAAGATCATATAAATTCTGATTGCCCATTTACTATTCCCTCATCTGGTAAAATCCTGCATATTAAGTGTAAGGAATTGAGATATATATAACAGTGGTTAAATTCAAACATGGAACACAAACATAGTTCTCAATCTGAACTATTTGAGTCTATCCAAATAAAGCTCTTCTCTTTTGTCCAAGACTTTGTGGAAGACTTAGGTTTCTACTGCCACGCACCACCAGCCTTTCATAGTCTTACTTTTTATCTGTCCTGCTAACACTTAGCTCTTTGATATCTAGCCGCAGAGATGGGACTCTTGAGGGACACAGGGAGTTAAGCAGTGAACAGAGAAGACACCTGGCTAGTAAATTAGGGAGGAGGACCCTTATCCTCTAACCAAAATGCTCATATTTGCTAAGACTGGCTCCAAGCATCGAGTTGTAAGGAGTCTTCCCTCTCCCTCAGGGATCCAGATCTTTTTGTTAGTTAGCTAGGGAGAGAAAAACAGAAGCAAACCAAAACGAAAAGCCTGACATCAGATCTAATTAATAATAATAGAAAAGCCAATTTCACAGCCCATTACCCCTTGTAGCCAGGTGGGGGGTAGGCAGGTGATGAGAAGGAGGGACTTGAACAAACATGGGCGGATGCGTTTGTGGACCTCATGAAAGAGATGGGGTGATGGTGACTCTCAGAGTTTCCCTGCCAGTCGTATAGCTTTAGGCTCCATTAACCCAGAACCCAACAGAAGGTACCATAGCCAAGGGGAGAATCTTTAAAAATGCCGACAGCATCATTTTGCTTCATTAGCAGGGCTCCTGCGTGCCTCGTTCGCTCTTCCCTGCCACCACGACCCCCTCCCCTCCATCCATGCCCCCTCCTTTCCCTCTCTTTCCGTTTCGTTTAACTGAAGGCAATTCATCTCGTTTTAATTAATTTTTACTTGCAGCGTTATCACCCCAAGTATAAAGGCAAAAAGTTGTTTTTTTTAATTACAAAGCTAACGGCATTAATTACCAGTACAGTAAATGCATCAACGCACAGGAGCCAAGTAGCGTTCGGAGGCACTGAGGCAATGAGCGGCTGTGACAGCTGTAAAGGGCTTTAGTTTCTTATTCCTCCTCCTTCTTTTTCTTCTTCTTCTTCTTTTTTTTTTTTTTTTTGGTCCTTTTTTTCTGGTTTTTTTTTTTTTCTTTTTTTCTTTTTCCTTCTGTTTAATAACCTCACCATAGAAGAGCTTCTCTTTGGAAAAAAACAAACAGCCTGACAGTGTCTAAAACACAAGTCAGCTCCAGCCGTCCACTGGGATTTGGCATTTGGAAGGGGTGTAGCAGTGAATCCTTGAATGAAAGGGTTGGAAGTGTCAGGAATAGTCCATTTAGTTCATCTTTTGCCCCAGAGCAGATGCTGCTGAATCTGTTTCAATTCTGGTGGATGTTTTGTCAGTCTACTTTGACAGACGTAAGGAAATGCATGTTTTTGCTAGCGAATGTGGTCTCCCAAGTCTGCACAGTCCAAGTCCAACTAGTTGAACAGTTCAGCCTAGTTTCACACACATTTCCCGAGTGTATCTTTGTGACATGGAATATTTGCAAAACTTTGTTGGGCTGGGAAGTGGAGATAAGACAGAATGATGGGGAGCTAACCTCTGTCCAAGCAGGACACATGGGCCCATCTCCAGGAGATGAAGGTGACCCTTTGCTTCGGCTGTGATCTCCACAGACCCTGAGAACAAACCAAAAAGCCTAAACACAAATACTTTGTGTTTAAAAAAAAATTGGGTGGTATTACAAGAATTGCATTTTCTTCTCAGATTCACTGTGGCACACAGGTGGTCATTCAGGTCATGATTATGGACTCGGGTTAAAGTCTTCTTGTGAGGATAAGGTATGTGCTTCTTCAGTATCCTTGCACACGTGTGGGAGGAGATGTGCAGAAAGGAAGGTGCTCACATGCCCTGAATGTGAGGTTGTGCTGATTTGATCACATACTTTCAATACCTGGAAGCTTTCCCTGAACCTCACTTCTTTTGTCTGAAATGTTTTATGTTGGATGTGAGACTTGACTGCAAAGTTTGGTTCTAAGATGGTAAATGGTGGTTCAGTCCATAACTGACATACAGCACAGGATATAGTAAAGCACTGAGTCAGACTCAGATGATGTGTTGCAAAAGCTTGTTGCATCTGACATGAGGCTATGAAATTGGGGTGGGGGATCAGGATGTCATTCAGGGTCCCCACTCTGAAAACTTCTATCAGCTCCTCTGGCTAAAGAATGTAAAATGTGAAGTCCAGGAGGAGATTGTAGGAGAATTCTTCATTACATGGGAGGCACATCATTGCATGGATTTATATTTTGGGTTTTAAAACATATTCATTTCTCAAAAGAAGAAGAGTTTTTAAAATATTCTTGAGTATTTTACACCATACAAAGCAGCACTTGATGACAGGGAGAACAGTCAAGAGAATAAATAGCTTTGCCTTTCTGTAATGTGTGGAGACATAAGGACTTTGTCTCAGAAAATGGGTGCCAAGACTTTGTTAGAGAACTGGGCTTGGAAAGCGAGGTGTGAACAGCACTGACAGTGTTGGAGAGGGGCTCTTGACTCTCTGTGCTGGGCAATTAAGAGGCATCTGGCCCAGCATCTTTTGTTTCTGTATGGTCCCAGAGGAAGACGCAGAATTGGTTAAGAAGGAGAGAGGGGTCAGCTTGGTAGTGATAAATGAAGGAGGTTTTATCTTCACCAGGCAACGGTCAGCCTTTGGAGGAAAGGAAGGATGGTGCAGAAAAGGCTCCCTGTAGCTGACTGGGCCAGGGAAGATGCAGTGTGTGAGGAAGGTTGCTTCTGCTATTTTTATAAGAATAAAGGAACAAGTGTGTGGAAGGTGGACCCCAGATGGAAGACTTACAATGGGATTCCCAAGCCATGCTTTGCTTTGAGCTGTTTACAGCCCAGACCTTGTCTGGTCCTGCTACAGTGAAATGCCTCCACTAAATTGTACAAGGCTGCTCATTCAGCCCTCTCTAAAAGGATGAGAAGATAGGTCTTTGTACGTCCTTGCTTTTCAGTAACCTGGCTGTGGGAGGACAGTGAGAATGAGTGAAAATGACCCCAATAAAGAAATGTCTATCATTTTCTTATCCCAGCCAGAAATTCTGTGGCACAGAACATTAAAAACAAATAAATAAATAAATAACAAAAAAGCTAAAAAAAAAAATTTAAGAAGTTAGAAACAACCCGAAGGGAAAAAGTTATGAAATTAAAACCCAGAGAACCAGCAGAGAAAGTGCTTTAAAAATCTGTTATTAAAGTCACAGGAGGTAGCACCATAGCCTGAAATGAAAATCAAAATAAAAACCTGGAAGCAAAAAGGTAGGAGAAACTGGTGCACTTAAATAGCAGGTTATGTGGGTTTATTCAAGTCAGAGAAAGAATCCTTTAAAAATTGGATATTCCGTCCAAGTGATGCTAATAGGATGGAACATAAAATGCAGCACTGAGATGTAAAATTGAGATTAAGAAAAAAATTGAAGAATAAACAGCCAAAGATAACACAACCAATAATAATAATTTCTTTACATACCAAGAGTTGGAAGCCCCAGGGAGAGTCAGTTAAGGAGGTAATCAGGATGGATAGAGATTGCGGGAAAGACTTGGTCATTACTAAAGAGGAGAAGAGGACCCTGAATGCCCCCGTATGCGTTTTGCAGAGAAAAGAAGATGACACTGTCCTCGGGTGATGTGTGAGTAATAACAAATCTGCGTGTAAAATGGGACTGTACCAGATCTCCCTGTTATTCCAAAGAGATTCCATGTCTGCAGGTCCCAAATGTGACTTGCTATTCTTTGTAGAGGAATTTTTATCCCCTCAGCTTTACCCTGGTACCTCCATATATTTTGTGGGGAGAAACGACCTGAAAAGAGCAGGTATGAAATTAGAACTTCTAGAACCAGCAGGGGACTGCTATAAGAAGACATCCTTATTAGATTCACAGGAGGTAGTACCGTACCCGCAGATTAAAATTGAAATCAGAACCTGGAAGCAAAAAGGAAGTAGAAACAAGGGCAGTTAAATGCCAAGTTGCACGGGTTTATTCACATCTTAAAAATAAAATGCAACAAATAAGCAACAAAAGAAAGAAATGTAAAAAAGGAGCATCCCGGGGGCATGGAGTGCCCTATTCTTTTTTGTTGCTGTATTTATTGATCCGGGTCTTCATCCGTACAATCTTAATCAGTTTTGTTATTGTACTTTGACTGCTTCTGTTGGTCGTCTCCATTCTGAAATGAGTGTTTTTGTCACCCACGTCAGGCTTTGGGCTGGCTGCTGGCATGGCCCCGCACTGCCAGGCGCCCACCATGGGCCGTGCCAGTCACGAGCGGTAGTGGAGGAGCAGAAACGGGTTGGGAATACGCATTAGAGATTTGGTTCTGAGGAGCTTGTTGGTATCGCATCAACGCGTTCCCTTCCGCATCGCATCAACGTGTTACCTCCCGCATTTCAAAAGACGTGTTTCTTCTCTAGCTATTCCTTCCCCTCCTCAAAGTATCCTCGTGAGCACCCACCCTAGCGTTTCCCCCAGGCCCGACCTTACTTTCTGCTTAGTCGCTGGATTGTCCCTCCCCTCCCTTCCCTCCACCCCCGGCCCCTGCCTGCAATCTGCATCCCAGTCACCTTCCCGCTTCTGTTCCGCGTCCTTCTCCCTTTTTGCATTTATTTATTTATTTCGCTTCCCCGGGGAGGGAAATGGGGAAAAAATAAAAATAAGTATGCAAATGAAAGGGAAAAAAAAAAAAAAAAACTGAGAGAAATTTAATTAAAATGTGTGTGTTTCTTTCCCTTCGAGTGCTTTAGGGTGGAATAGCAAATTGTTAAAAAAAGAGAGCACTCAGAATAAGGTTAAAGAGCTGAAAACTGATTACATGCAATTGAAAATGAAAGCGGGGAGGGGGGCGGTGGAGATGCAGTGTATTGAGATAGGTAAAAGGCTCAGGGAGACTCTTGCTGGAGATGGGGCATTTTTCACTGTGAGTTACAGCCAGGCAGGCGCTGCATGCAAAGTCTGACGGGGTTTCAGATGCTTTACATCAGGAGAGAGGCAGGGAGGAGAGCTTTTTACTTTGAAGAGCAATCTGGAGAGAGCACCGTGCAGATGAGAGCTGAAAAGAAAACAGGCCAGGGTGGAGGGCTGGAGGTGAGGCACCTGCTCCATCCATCCTGGTTTGTAGCGGTAGCTCTGCCATGCCACAGGAGAAGGGCAGCGCTCCCAGAGCCTCTGAGGGTGAGAGGGAGGAATAAAACAAGCTCATGCGTTATGCAGCATCTGCAATCTTCATTTCTGAGCTTGATCAAAGCCCTAGGTAGGTACGTGTGTCTGCGTGAATGAGAAAGATAAATTGTGGGGAGCTGTGTTTTGGCTTATGAAGGATTCCAGGGTGAAATCTGAGCCTGTGGGGGAGCTGAGGTTCCCGGCCTCAGGCAAGTTTGGAACAGAGGGCCCACTGCTGATCTGTCCCAGGATGTTCACAAGGGATTCTGGCAGCTTTTCCTGAAATAACGTCTCCATTAGACTGAGCACAGGTCCTTCAGGAGTAAAGCCCGTCTTCCCTGTAGGCGTGCTGGGTCAACATCAGGACTAGCTACCATCTTGTGCACCAGTAGTGAGAATGTATATATTATCAGGTCTCACTTTGGAGCAGTGTTTTTCCAGTACATCTTCTCCATTCTATTCTCATTCCAATGTGGGAATCATTTCTTGGCAGCTTCATTTTGTAATTAAACAGCCTGTGAAAGACGACGTCCCCACTTGTGCCCAACCTTAGCTCCAGCCTGCCAAAGCCTCTTCATTACCCAGAGCCCACGGGACACCTCATGAATTTCATTTCTGAACCAGAGTCAGGCCCAGGGCAGCCATGGAGAGGCACATTCCCAGCAGCTCTTTCCCAGTGCCATCACCACCTGCAGCAGGGACCAGGGGCTTTGTCTCGGGGCTGCAGCAAAACCCAAGCCCTCCTTTATTTGCTGTTAGTGCATACTGCGTTCAGATGCTGATCCTGCACTTCTTTGAGCCTTGGCTGAAATGAGAGGAGAACAGGGAGTGTTGGAGGCAGCTGCTGGGCTTTGCATGCTGTGGGTACCTGGAGTAGTGTTTGGAAGGGCTTCCACCCTAAGTAGCCATCCCACCCAAGTTACTGACCGTGGCTGGTCTGCGTGCTTTCTGAGCCCTCACCTGCTAGGGGCTTGGTGGTAAGGACAGGGGGCTCCTTCCCCCTCTGCCATGGCAGAGGTCGAAGTTGTAGCTTCTGTAACCTACCGAGGGCAGCTGTTCCCTTCTGCCCACAGATATTAAGGGTCCAATTTTCCCTTCCATTTCCTGTGCCTTTTTGAGGAAGAGAGAGAAAAGAAGTCTCTTTGCTGTGATGCAGAGTGATTGCTGCCATTTGACATCGGCGTTTATCTACTTGGTCTTTTCATTATCTCCTTCCCATTTGTTTCTGCTCATTCTCAAGTGTCTGCTGATCCTCTTCCTTCCTCTGGGGCTGACTGTTGTTAAAACTCCACTGCTTACCTGCTCTGTATATCTTGACTTATCTGCTTGGTTCACATCTCCATTCATTGATTTTTTATACCCAGCTGCTAAATGAGCACTATTTGCCCCTTTTCCGCAAGCATCTTCCCCTTTGCTACTGCAAACTCCTCCGTAGTCCAACTAAAGCACTCTGGATTCTCATTACAAACAGCAAAGCCAGTAGGCTTCTGATTTTTCCTGCTTCTGCCTGTGTGCCAGTTGCTTTATTTTCAGTATAGAGGTCACACCGCTGCTGACTCTTGCTAGAGATGTTTCCTTAACTTTGAGCCCAATTTATCAGTCAGGAAACATGGCTCATTTTTCCCAGGTGCCCAGACCAGGAATAGCCTCTGGCTGTTACATAGCTTTTCAACAAACTGTGTCAAGAAGCAACAAAATCCTGCCTCTGGGAACATGTTCCCTTTCTTAGTTTTATTCTGTATTGTTAAAATCTCGGTTAGTGTCTCAATTACATATAGACAGGTACAAGCTACAAATTCAGATCAGAAATTCACGGATGTTTGTATCCCAAGGGCTTGTCTGCCTCACTTTTTTTGTACCAAAGCTATATAGATACATGAGGGATAAGCTACAAATACATCTGTAGGAGTATCACTGTGCCTACATTCGAGGGTTATTCTGAGCCATTCAAAGCTGCTTTAGTAGTGCAAAGTCTAGAAGCAGGCCACCTCCAAAGTTACTGCATAAACCTAAGTGCTATAAAATTCAACCTCCAGTGCGGGCATACACTCCGAAAACCCAATCGATGCTTTTTATCTGGTTCTATAGCTGCAAAGGTATCAATCCCACATTTCCTGCTCATAAAATCGGTGCAATTTCTGTTAACTTTGACATAAATCTTTTTCAGCTCTAACGGGGCCTGCTGTTTTGGGGGAGGAGAGGGAATAATAAAAACACGAGACGCACAACACAGCTTGTGGTCTGTGGAGAACTTGTGCTGCATTGTGTGTTGAACCAAAATGTAGATATTGTAGATATAAATACAGTAGATACAAATGGAAGTCTTGCAGGTAAAATAAGACACGGCAAGAGTCAGTGCTGCGGATTTAGACCTCCCCACTGACCTGGTGTGTGTTTGCCTCTGTGGAGTTAGGAAGTCTTTGGGGCTGTGGGTTTTTTGAGGCAGAAGAATGGTTTCTTTGCCTTCTGTAAGCGAGGTTTCAGAAGAGGAGGGGAGTTTGGCTCACTGGAAGTCTCCAGTGCTTCTAATTGTAGGAAGGTTGTGGTTCTGGAGGTCTCTTGGTTACTCTGCAGTGACATTCCCTATGTCTGCACCCAGTCAAGACAGACGTGTTGGGAAAGCGTACTCCTGTGAGTACCAGGGAAGTCCCATCATCTAACATTCCCTCTTGGATTCAGAAAGGAGAAACCCGCGTAGGTGTGGATTTCTGTGGGCTGCAGGGAGGGAAGGGCTGCCCAGGAGCTGGGAGGCAGAGCAGGCAATTCTGCTTGTCCCAGCACGGGTCCTCAGCTTTGCTTTCCCAACTGTGGAAGGCTGGCAGCGTGCATATGTCGCTCTTAATCTTCCTTTTGCATCCCTGTTTTTGTAGTTGTCAGAGCGCCATATTATGCAAATTGGAATTAAGCAATTAAGGCGATAATGTTTCCCTTGAAGAGTTTGACAAGGCAGAAGGAACACAGTCTGCTTTCCAGACAAGCTCTTGGTTGCATATTTACCTAAAAACAAAAGTAAGAAGGTGATGGACAGACACCCCTGCGGCTCCATGACCGAGCCACCCCAGTTATCCTCCCTTCTCGCTCGTCTCATACTACTATCAAGGCCATGGGGCAGAGGAGTTGCTCCCTTGTCCCCTCAGCACGCAAGGGGCTAAGGGATGGGCTGCCACAGCCCTGCATGGCATTTGCATCTTAAACAGATGTTTAAGGGTAGATCTCAGCACCACGCTGTGCTTAGGTTCAAGGGCTTTCAACACTGACCCAGCGGTTGCGTTATCACACAGCTTTGCAAAGCTGGTATTGGGGATGAGAAGGGGTGAAACTGCTGTCAGACATGAGGGTGCAAAAGTTCAGAGCTGTCAGGAGTTCTTTGACTTTGTGACTTTGCTGTCTCTTGTGATTTCTTCCCATCTTGCCCACAGCGAAAGTTCCTCTTGTTCTCAAAGAGAACTTTCTAGTCTTCCTTCATGTAGACTTGCAGTGAGTTTGGGAAAGAGGCTGTGGGTCTGCTATTGAACTATTTTGCCACAGCAGTGGTTTTTGTGTTGCAATCAAAGATGGGCTAAAACTGAAGCTGCAAATCTCACTTGTCTTTGAAAGCAAGGTGCTGGGAGCTGGACTGACCTCTGGAGATTTGTGCTGCCGTTGCCTTTGCGCACTCTTTGTGTTCAGCAGTTGAGGCAATGCCTTTGAAAGCAGTTGATCAGATGTGAAATCTGCTTTGAAGCAATAATTATGTGACGGATCAGACCCTGGGGGTAGAAATCTGCAAAATGGCATCATTTGAGATGAGCTTCACCCTTTGTTTTTTCACAAGTTGTCCTTTTCTTTCCTTGGGCTGTAGGTGGTCACCTCTGCTTTGAACTTCACTAGCTCTTGAGCATCACATTTTCTGCATTCTCTGCAGGTCCCAGTGGAAAAAGGAAGGGGGGAGGGGGTGTTACGGAGTTGTTGCCAGCTGAGATACAGAGGACCTGATTCACTGTGGCTCCGGTGCACCCAGGGAGTCACTCTGGCACAAAACAGTGACTCAGAGGTGGTGACTCAGGCTCCAGCTCTCTATTAAATAGTCAGCAAATGTGGCAAGCTGAGTCCCAAGCGACGCTAATGACTGAGAAGAGTTCGGAAAGGCTGGGGTTTAATGGGGTCTGTTCTCCAGCTGGCGTGGGCACACAGGGAGGCATTACCAGAGAGAGGTAATGGGGTGATAGGGCTGTGTAACAGAGCAGTCTTTTACAAGAGCAGGTGGGAGTGCACAGGAGGATTTGCTGTAGCTTAAACCCTTCCTCAAGTTGCGTGAGCTAAAATGGAAGAAGGCCTGCTCAGAGAGAGTAGTGGGAAGCTGAGAGAATATTGCGGGCATGGACGACCCTTTCCCCTAAGCATATTTTACTGCTCATTTTCAGAAGAAGGATGTGGATGAAGGGGACCCTTCTTCCAACCCAGCAGGGCTGATCTTAGGTTACGTTTATGGGTAAGGCTGCAGTGAGTTAATCACCCATTCTGAGAGAACGCTTCACTTACATGGAGCAGCTTTCACATGGCAGCAAGTTGTCCCCCCTGGCATGAGTGTCCAAAGCTGTTCTTTACGTCTCCATCTTGCCTGGTCAGTTCCCAGTGAGGTCAGCTGAGCTTATTCTCAGTGGCAGTTGTTTGGCCTGAATTAGCACTCAAGGAAGCATTGGCTCAATCGATCCAGATAACTCTATCTAGCCTTTGTTTAAATAAGGCCACAAGTTCCCGCCAGCTCCGCATCATTTATCTGCTGTGGAGTTCAGCAGCCAAACTGTGTTTGTGGAGACAGGAAAAGCAAATAGAAAGGAAAAAATCCTGGAACAGCAAAAGGTAAATGCCTATTTCTGCTTTCATTCAGGATAGCCAGAGGAAGTACTTAAGGGCCACTACCAAGCCTTGATGCTCTCCATCCCTCCTCCTTGCTCGCCTTTAACTGTTCTCTGTGGCCACGCTTAGTGGCTGTTTGCCTTTGATTTGCCATTTAACCAGCACACTGAGCCCTGGTTCCAACTGCGATTGCTCTTTTCCTCCCACTGGCTGAGAGCTGCACTGTGCTGCCCTCCCTCTCTCCCTCCTCGGAGAAGCTCCGGACGCTCTGCCGGATGCTTTAATGGGCTTGCATTTTCCTGAGAGGCCAGATCCGATCGTGACTTGAATGGCAGCTGCCAAGCAGACAGAGCTTTTAGTTTCAAACTCGGCAAGAAAATGGCTTTGCCTTCCATCAGAGCAGCTTGTGTACTTCAGAGGCTCACTCATTACGAGCAATTTCTATTAAGAGCTGAGTACCTTTTGTGTTCCTTGGGAGCAAAGGATGCTGAGTGTCTCCCAGGGCTTGCTCAGCACCACTGAGGATTGCGCCTGCTGTGTGTTTGTGAACTAGCATCAGCAGAGATTAGACAAGCATGCTGGGAAGAGTGTGACTCCAATTGCAGTCCCTGGAGGCTTTTTTGTTGTTGTTTCTGCTGGTTCACTAGGTATTCTCCCCCGCCCCCTTCTTAATATATTTATCTTACAAAAGTTGCATTTTGTACTCTCCTGAAAAGCATTTGCTGTTTTCTGTATGCCTGGCAGGTCTTCTCGGAGTGCTCTGCTTCCCACTGGGAGCTGCAAGCATTTGAAGGGTAAATACAAGGAAGGATACAAGTTTCTTATGGGGGTTCTGGGCTGTTCAACTGAGAAAACATGAGGTGTCATAGAAAGAAGATTGCCTAAAGTGCCTCAGTGTTGAGCAAGGCTCGAGTCCTGCTGGTGGAGCAGGTCTCCAAGAGGAGGGAGAAGGTTCTCCTTTCCTAAAAACTGAAGAGGAGAAAGAAGCTTGTGGGAATACAATGGGATGTGACAGGGGAACCTCATAAGCAGATAAGACCATTTCTGCCTCAGGGGAGAGGGGAACTCAATCCAGTCCTTCTGCAACTATAGTAGCCACAGAGCTTGTGCACTTACAAAGGTGAATTTAGGCAAAGGGTGCACTCCTGCTGTACATCAGAAGTCACTCTCACAAATGGCCTTTGGAGAAAGCAGTATTAGGAAGCATCCCTGAGCACCACCATCATCTGGGCAAGGTCCGAGGGTAAGCCCAGTGGGCTCCCTGACTTCCAAAGAGCAGACAAGGATAAGGATGTTGTGCTACAGTCCAGAAGGAAAGATTTCTTCTCCTTCACCCTACGCTCCAACTCCCACAGCTGGGTCTGAGTAAATGACTCATGCCAGCTGCAGCTTGCAAAGTGACAAGGAATGAAGAAGCCAAGGGGTCAAGGGGAGTAAAGCCAACTGAGTTCATCTTCTGTACTGTTAGTATGTCATGGAACGTGCTTTCAGGGAGCTCGCAGGAGCTTCAGTTCTGCAATAGGAATAGGGTACATGTGCAGTATTTCCTGTGCAAGTTGTTTTACAAAGTACTCTGGATTGGGAAGGGTGTGAGTGGCAAGGAAATTCATTAAGCTACAAGAGATGTTCTTTAGTAAAGACGACAGTAGTACTAAAAACACTAGAGAAGCAATGTAAGATGAGGAAGTCCCTTTATTGTAACTTCCTATTAAGCAGCGGAGAGCAGGTTGAGAGCAAACCTTGGTTTATAATTTCAGAAAATTGTGTTTTATCACAATTGCCCCCAACTGTGAAGCTTTTGACCCCCAGTGCAAGCAGAAGGAAATCCCGTCTTCATTTACAGTGCTCTTTGTCTAGAATGTGCCCACCAAAATCCCTGGAAGCACAATAGGAAATACAATCTATCTATAATTAAATGTCTCTAAATCTCATTGAACTTGAGAGTGGCTGACAGGTGGATGAATATTCAAGGGAAGTATTGTACACACTGCCCCCTTTCTTCGGAGCTTCCCCTGGAATCAGCTTTCGGTCACTTCAGGAGGCAAGAGAATAGACTTTGCAGACTATCTGCTTAACCAGTACAACAGCTTTTCTGTTCTGTGCTGCATCAGGATTTGCCTCCCTGGCCCTCTGGGAAGCAAAGAGGTACCTGATCCCTGTTCACATCACTGAGGATGTCACTAACGCTTATTTTAGTTTCAAGGATAAAGTAACTTCTAGTCACATTTGAAACCTGTGAGCTATGAAATCCACAATCTGAGTTTTGACTGCCTTATGACCTGCTCCATGCCTGACTTCTTTCTCTGTTCCAATGTACTGTTCCACACGTGACCATTTATCCACATCAATGCAGTACAGTACAAGTGAGGAACACAAAGCTTTCTCGTTCTCTTTTAGTTGCCTTTTTCACTTGACAACAGTATATGACAATACTAGTGGCAAGGCTGACGATTTTGGTTCCTCACCTTTGATTTTTACTCCTGGTCTCTGATGGCCGCTTCATCTAATCAAACAATACAGGAAAACTCCCTAGCCCATTTCTCATCTTATATTAGTATTTGCATCTCACTCCATTTTATCACCGTGCTTGAAAACATCTAGGTCTTTGTTCTAACCACGTCCTTGGAATAGCACAGGCCCTACAGTCTTCCTCAGCATGCTGATACAGTGGAGTATGCCTGCCTTCAACACTTGCTCTAGCATAAGGAGTTTGAGCCAATGCATCATAGCCCCACTCTTCTCCATTAAAATACAGGCACGCGCTGTTTGTTTATCTCCCTCTGGGAATGAGACGAGAAGAGTGTTAGTGTCTGGGAAAATAGTAATAGTAATAATAATAATAACAATAATAACAATAATAATAATAATAATGCCCCTAGGTGACAACTCAATGTTTTCTGAGGCCTGGTTAAGTTCTTTGGAGCATAGAACTCCATCACTTTTCTCAGCAGGGTATAATTACTCATAACTTGAAGGTTTTATCTCTGGGCTTCCTGTACGGAAAGGGAGAAAGGAGGTAAATCTTGCATTCCACGAGAGTATAGATGTTTAATTAAGTATCACATTTAATTGTTCCAGACTCCTGCTTGACAGTCACCAAATTTTGAACTTTTTTTTTTTTTTTTTTTAATTGGAATTGAAAAGAAAAGAAGTGTCTGACATGTAAATGTTGTCAGTCTCATGTCTCTCTCTGTGCCTCGGGGTGACATGATCCAGGACTGGTACCCAGGTTCCTGCTGGCTTTCATTGGCATGCCTCTGGTACACTCTGTTTCCACTTCAAACTCTGGGGGACGAGTTACTCCCTCCATTCTGCTTCCAATGGCCCTTTCTGTCACCTGAAGTCCAACCTGACTTGCGCCTGCTCCCTGGCATTTGTATTCAGGTCTCTCCTCTCTCTTTCTTCCTGTTTCTTTAGGACTAGGGAAAGAAGGGCAAACTGGACCTTGGAATAATAAATGTTCTGTGTCTTTCTTACACCTCCATTCATCCAAAGATTTCAAAGCACTTTGCAGGAATTAATAATATAAGGCTCACTCTGCCTCTGTTAAGGTGACTGGTTTTATTGTCCTTGCAGTGAAAATAGCAGTCTATTCGAAGCCTACTTTGTCTCCTGTTGGACTGGGAGACCTCCTGTCTGGAAAGGGAGGTAAATCCCCTCCAACTCTGCTTCCCAAGAGGAGAGAGGCCTGTGCTGAGGCCTGAGTGCTGGTTTGGACGTGGCCAGCGCTAGCATTACAATGTGTGAGACCCTGCTGAGCGGCCTCTGCTGGGAAGGGGTAATCACGTGAAAGTAGGAAGGCTGCTGGTGGGAGGTGGGTCTGTGTGTAATTCTCCTCTTTGACCAAGCTCTGGAGGCTTTAGAGGAGGCAGACCTGACATTTACATGCTGTAAGTAGGGAGATCACAGATAATAAGCTCTGTCTGTGAAACAATGAGAATTGAGTCACTCGTGCTGATTCTCATCATAAACAGTACCCAACCACAGTTTCTCCAGTGGAGATGTTTCCTGGGGCTGTCAAACCTATGACAGAGAGAGGAGAATTCAGTGATTTGGTTTCTTTGTCTTTCTGTTCCTTCCTTGAGGATAAACGGCAGCGCTGGCTTGCTTTCCCTTCTACATCTCTGCTGTAGTTTCTATATACAGCACAGCAACTTTTCTGTGCTGCCTTTGCCCCACGCTGGTGCCAAAATCCTCTGAAGGCCTGGCTCCCCTTGCCTCTGATTGAGCTTCTGTGCCTTGTTTTCACCCCCAAGAGACAGTGATGAAACAACATTTCACCCTGACTGAAATAAGGTGCATTTGAGTCTCCTTGGGTAGTCTCACAGCAGCAGGTTCTACCATGGCTTGCTGAAGCACAGTTTGCCCCTGCTGTTAGTCTTGCCCCAACAAGGTGGAAGGAGATTTTGTGATACCACAGCAGCCCTCCAGTTCAAATGCCTGGTGGGACCTGTGGGAGGACTCCATGACGGGAGGGGGATGATGGAAAAGGAGGGAGAGGCACAACAGCTGAAAAAACAGAAAGATGAAGAGTGACTGGAAGACCTTACTCTTCAGTTATAATAGGCTTCATCTATCAGATAGATTGCCTTAATGTGTCTCTTAACAAGGCTCCTCCAACACACACACACCCTTTACTTTGGTTTACCTCTTTGATACTGTCACATGTTCTTCATTTTCCAGTGCATTGCATTCATTCTTTGCCTTTAAACTCTAAGGATTAAAGCAACTGGATAAAATAAATAAATAAATGAAATTAAAAGAGCTGACATTTCATGCTGTTGTCGGCAGCCTTTGATTTTCTTCCAGAACAAGATCATTACTTTTCTGTCCTGCTTTAAAAAAAAAAAAAAAAAAAAAAAAAAAAGATACGCACAGACTCCTTATATATTCATTTATCACTTGTGGGCTGTGGTAGGTGTGGGGAACAGTTAAGGAAGGAGAGACTTGTGTCTGCAGTGTAGGGAACCCTAAGAGACAGAATGCTAAGAGCAAAATAGTTCCAAATCTAGTTCTGGGAAGGAAACATCCTTTGGCTGAATTGTTCATAGAATCCCCGGGGCAGCAACTTCATGGTCCAGGCTGAAGCTACCATAGTAACAAAGATCATCTAGATGAAAAACAATCCAAACTGTGAAGTTGCAGTCCAAACAATAATTTTGCAAGCCTTCAAAGAGGGGGTAAGATGACCCCTAGGATTTTTGGCTTACTGGTATAAGCATGGAGACTGGGGAGGTAATTCACAAAGTGTGGTGCTGGCTCTGATTCTGTGCGGGTTTAGAAGTTCCTAGGCCCAGGAGTTTTATTGACAGTAGATTATATCCATCCAGGAGCTTTTCCTAGGTTTGAAGCTTAACTCAAATTTGCTGTGTCTGTGCCTCTTCAGAGCAGACTGAGCTGTGGCTCTACCTTCGTAGTTGTGGTTGGGATCAATGAACCTGCTGTGGAATGTTTGGGAACCCACTGGGGGCACATTTCCCACCATGAAATTGGAGGATATGTGGCTGTTCAGATCCAGCCTTGTTTGGGCTCTGAGCGTATCATAAATCTCTGGCACTGGGTGATGCTTTGCTGTGCAAACGAAGTCCAAGGAGAGCCTGAAGCAAAGAAAACGTGTTTGCACTCTCGGTTCCAGCCTGAGTGAATCACAGAGTGACTATAAATAAGGAGAAGGAAACTGCTGCAAGGAAGCTGATTACATGAAATCGCCCATTCCCTCCATTTCCTTTTTCCAGGATGGTTCAGTGCATCATCTGTATGTTTCTGACAGGACAATTTTGGTACATCCTAATGCCGAGCCTCTTACAGCTGTGGTCATTTCATTGTTTTCTCAGCCATACCGCCTTATAGTTGCTATGCTATGTTGCTGAGAGACTTTCTTGAGTTATCGTCTAACAAAGTCATGTGTTATAGTACTGGCAGTTCCTTGTTTAATCTGGGCAGAAGGCAGCATCAGCTGAGGCAGAAGAGATGTTAAGGTCCAGTTCATGCTAGCTGGTGCAAGTGAGTCTTATGGGACAACCTGACATCATTGCCATACATGCTCCGTGTAAAAGTTCTGTGAATGTCATGCAAGTGTTGAGCATGTCAAGCAGTGCATTACGATTAACTCAAAAACCTCTGATCTGTGTGTGTTTGGTCTTCCTAAAATCCTGGCTATAAAAAGAGATGGACTCTTTTGAGAACACTGAAATTCCTCTTGTCAGGACCTCTTGTCTCAGCGAGCTGCTTGACATGGAAGGATTTCCATGTCTGTGTTGTCCTACAGCATGAAGTCAGTGACAAGGTATATGTTAAAGGTCACTTCTCAAAGGCCCAGAACAGGATGATTCAGTGCACATCCCCGTGGTTCTCTACTATGTGTTGCCTTTTCCTGCCAGCAGGACAAGCCAGCCCAGTGTACCTGTTTGGCATGCTCGGAGTTAACATCAAATGCCATATTCCTGGCTGCATGCTGGCTGCATACTGCACAGATAATATGAAAATCAAAATCTCGTTTCGTAGCAATTGTCCAAACCAGCACCAGCATGAGTCACTGGAATGGGTTCCCTAGTGATGTGGTTGATGCCCTGTCCTTGGAGACTTTCAGGGCGAGGCTGGATAAGGCCCTGGTCAACCTTATCTAGCCGTGGTGTCCCTGTTCATTTCAGGGGAGCTGGACTAGATGGCCCTCAGAGGTCCCTTCCAACTCTCAGGATTCTATTACTCAATGGTTCTACCCATGGTCAGCTCAGTCATGACTAGAGAAACAAATATCGAACATGTTTCTTGGTTTCAACCTTGACAACTTATTGTGCAGCTGTTGACTTAATTAGATTAGAATGACCTCTAAAAGTACGTCCGTTAAGAGCAAAGCTGCAGAGCAAAGCATTCTGGGTACCATTCTGCAAATAACGATTTTGTCCCCATGGTTCTGCATTGCTCTCAGAATGCTCACTGAGAGTGCTCAGTGCTCAGTCCTGGTCAGCAGTGACACACATAACTCCAAGTGGCTTGCTCAGCAATCACTTCATCACATTCAAATGTGTTTCGTCCTGACCAAAAACAGAAGATGAGCAGCGCCAAAAACAGAGCTCCTTTCATTGCCTGCAAAGACAGCAGCAGCCTCCCTGTGCTACTCTGCCTAAACTACTCTGCTTTGACATGAAGAGGGTCTGGTCTCTATAACCTGATGACTGGCTTCCCTGCTGGAAATGCCACTCTAGCAGAGTTGTAGGTCTGCAGGGTGGAGAGTTGTCCATTTATTCTTATGCTCTCAGGGTATATCCTCCAAGTCACCAGGCAAGAACTGGAGTCACAGCCATCCAGGGTTGAGACCACTGCAATTCTTCTCTGTTCAAGTATGTCTGGATAAAAGGTTCATGCCTTTGTGGTGCCATAGAGGTGATTCAGCTTCTTAGCTACTGGGCTATTGCCTACTTCATGCTGTATGGAGAAGAGTGAGCATCCTGATTTTTTTCAGTTAGGCTCAGAGAGCAGATGATGACTCTCAAGCCTGTTCAGTACCTTGCAGTATGAACCAAAACCCCTGAGAAGATGTTCTCAAGAATGGTGATTACACTGCTAATCTGAGACCTGGGACATCTGGGTTCATTTGCATATTCTTCCAAGCATCCTATGTGACCTGGGGCCTTGCTCAAATGCCTGTCTGCACAGGCATCCTGGACAGGAGAAGGATTTAACCTGGCCCTGTTTCCCTACACAGTAATCACAGACAATCAGGTGTTTCCCTTAGGCCATCTCATCGCATTCTGCGGCCATGCTCATCTTTCCTCTGACCAAAGAACCAAGATTTGCTTCCCTTAGATAACAAGTGACCTGAGTCCCTCCAGCTGGGATGCAATAAACAAACAGCAAAGTCTTTTGCATGTGGGTAGCTGCAGGTCTGAGCACAGCCTTTGCTTTAGTGCCCTAAAGTAGCCTTTTTGAGAACATTTCACATTTTTCCAACACGCTGCACAAGCACCAGTGATTGCCCAGTTACTGTACTTTACTAGTTTTACTTTCTACACTTCAGGTGCAAAATGCTACAAATGCTGTCTGGCACCTCCACCTTGTTTTGGGGAAAGGGGATCATGACATTTTAATATGTGCTCCAAAGGTGAGCAGTTACAGCCTTGAAAGCCGGGCCTGAGGTAATCTCTTGCTCTTGGCAGGATGATAGAACACCTTGGCCCATGCCCACAGGCTCACTGGTGGCTCCATTTTAGCATGCACGGCTTTGTCTCTTTCTCTTCAGATACTGGGAACATTTGTTATGGCAGACTCCAGAGAGGGCAGTGCTACTTCCAACCCTTGATCACTGAGCTGGAGTAACCTGTGGGTTGGTTCAGTGCTGTCACTGCTTCCTTACAAGTTGCTGCTAACCCCTAGCCAAGTGTTAAAGGAGGCTGAAGTATTAGTTACAAATATTATCTGTCAGAAATGGGCTCTGCTATTCTTGCAGCGTGCAGCACTTTATACCATAAGTTTTTTGCTCAGAGGTGATAGTGTGAAGAATATGGATAGCAGCAAAGCAGAGGGATGTTAGAGCATTGCTGCTGTGTGATAAGCAATTTGTTTATAAACGGCTTCAGATTTTCTTCCAGTGTTTTAGTGCTTGATAAGTGCTCACTAAAAAGAGTAATTTTTAGAACTCCAGCTGTTCTTTACAAAATGTTTGCTTCAATGAATCATTACTTGCTCAGTATTTGCACTCTTTTATTGGTTAACTGAATATCATGCTAATTGTTGTCTTTCTCAACTGGGTAAGTAAAATATTGGTCAGACTTTTTTATTTTTATTTTTATTTTAAATTAGGCTGTTGGGAATTTTTTTTCATTCTGAAACATCGATATGTCGGAATGGAAGCATTTTACAGAAACGTCTGTTACTGCATGCAGTGATCTTCAGCTTTTCAGAATCAATATATAAATTCTGGTCAAAAGGCGAAAGAGAGAAATAGTCAAATTGGGCTATTACTGAACAGGCAGGGATCTTGTTGAGGCTGCAGAAAACCCTGTCCAAAGCCTTGTGTGGAAATCTGGCAGGATCTTTTACCTGTATCTTGCATAGACCAAGCAAATTAATGAGTGTTACCTGCTGAGGAGTGGCTCTTCCTTGACCAAACAAACAGAAAATGTTTAGAAGACAGTAATAAAACTTAGGAACAACTTCCAGAACTTCAGAACTTTGCATGCAAATGAATTAGTGTATTTGAATTCTTTGGCCAGTCCTACGAATAACAAATATATGCTGTCTGGTGTGTATCAGCCTTCGTGTTACGAAGCATGAAACCTTGGCAGTTCACCATTTTTTATTGACACCAAGAAAGTTGTCAAATGCTCACAAGTAACAAGTGTCATGAGCGCATAAATCACAGCCATTCAAGCTCAGCTTTTTTGTTATAGCAACTGCTAACCGATCAGGAGCGTTTTCTTTTAGTGTTTTGTTCACTCAGCGCTAGCAAATACAGTGTGATGCGGTGAAAAAGAAGTGGGAACGCTGAGCAGCTTCAGTTGTTGCAAGATCTCATAAACTTGCTTGAAAAGGATGAAAAGCTTGAAAAGGATGAAAACGTCAGAGTAACGGTTGCCTTTTGCTTGCATTCTGGCTACAACTTATTTTTGGTAGTTCTGGTTCTTAACCTGAATCACTGTTGGTCATTATGCCTGTAAGTATGAGCTATTCGGCTGATGATCGTGTTCTGCTTTAGAAGTGCCTGTGTGTCACTCATAGGTGAAGTGGCTACATTTGGAAGCAACTTGGAACATTTCTTGATATAAAAAAGAAACATATATTTAAAAACAAGAACCAAAGAAATTGTTATTCTTTTAATGGCTACTTCTGGCAAATCTGTTGATGTCAAGTGTACTTGCAAACTGCAGCCTCGGATAGTAGGAAATAATCTTTTGGGTCGTGATAAAAAAAAAAAAAAAAAACAAGTCTTCAGACAGCTGTCCAACTGTGGGAAATAAATGGGAACAATTTGATTTTAGCCATGACAATGCACAATCTGGCATTTTTTGAATGAGAAAAACTTGGAGACTGGAAATTAAACTGTCAGTGCTGGAAAGTATGGGACTGTGAAGACCACAAAGTGTTTAATCAGTGTGTTAGGATCGTTCCTGAAAGGGGCAGGAAACAGATTGCCCTGGAAGGACACAACTCTGTAAATGTAATTGCAGTGTAAGGACAGAGGAAGGTGGGTGCAGGAGCGACAGGAGCTGAACAGGCAGATGGAGGACAATGGAGTTTGCTTTTTAATATATGCACAAGAGAAGAATCCCTCCCCCTAAATCCTTTCCACAAAGTCATCCTTAAACTGGACCCGCAACTTGAGGGAGAGAGCAGAACCTGACTGTTCAGGCGATGCTGAGGGGATACTGATGGCTCCTGTAAGTGCATAGTCGAATAGTTCCTTGGATGGACAAGGGAATAACAGCAAGGTCAGCAGTGGCATTATGCTATTAAATTTCCTCATGCAGGCAACCATTAGTAAGCTATCTCTGCTTATTGCTGTAATAATGTATGCTCTGGCTCTGCACTGTCATCGGATACAGAATTTGGGACCCTTTCTTCACTGTTGTTGTCCCCGATTGCAACAGTACTGCTGCACCAGTAGGAGCTGCATCTTTCACCCCAGCTTTTCTGTGGCACCATCCTTGGCAGTGATGTTTGCTCTAGTCCCAGAGACAGGGATTACATCCACAGCCTAGTGTGATGTGCAACATTTACAACAAACCGAAACCAAGCATGTTCTCTGTAAAGATGAGCTTTGTTTTGCTGTTACAAAAACCTCACGTGCTTATACGGTTTTTCTTTCTCATATCTCTCTGATCCTAATCCTGATGTTTCCCTTCACTTTCGTCTCAAACAGTATAGTAGAGCACAGAATAAGATAATCTGTACCAAGAAAGTGATGTGGCTTGGAGCTGCATCAGGGGAGGTGGGCATGGAACAGGCTGCCCGTGGCAGTGGGCATGGCCCCGAGTGCTGGTATTCAGGGAGTGTTTGGACAGCTCCCTCAGACCTAGGGTTTGGATTTTGGTTGGCTCTGTGTGGAGGCAGGAGCTGGACTCGATGATCCTTGTGGGTCCCTTCCAACTCAGGTTATTCTATGATTCTGTGTAAATAAAGCCTAGTGACGCCCTTGTGTTATGTATGCACAGTTATGTGCCGCTTGCCCACAGCTTGTTAGCTATCAGCTACAGTCTGGGGTAGTGCCGCAAGCCGGTCCTCCCAAAACGGTGCAATCTGCACATTTGTGTTTGAATGTCACTCCCTGCATGCGCGTCTGATCATCATCTGTAACTGATGTCAGAGAGGTGGTTTTTGGCGTGGGAATGAGGAGCCCCAGTTTCAGGTCTGAATGGATGACTCTGTTATGACTTTGCTTTCCATCTTTCGACTGTTTGTTTTATTTGCAAAGCCCTTTTCGTCCATCCTCTCCATCCCTGTCGCTCTGTTTGTAGAGAAAATAGGCAGAACTGACATGTAAAGGTGCCCTCAGAGCCAATTTGCAGCAATTGGTAAAGATCACACTGCATCCATCTAAAAATGCCTATCTGTGGGGAGCTGTTTCTGAGCTGAGTGTGGGAGAGTGTTTTAAAGGCATAGCTAGAGCAGGAAAAGGATCTGTTTTTAAATTGGAGAGGGGCAGATCAATTCAAAAACAGCAAGGCTGTCCTCAGCCCTTCACCTACACCTTCTCTGAGAGCTGAGACTGTGATTGCATTTTTATTTATTACTGTACATTTTGGCACTGCTTGGTTTTAACTCCAATAGCAGAAGCACTAAAGCTAGATACACTGTATTAGCAGCTCTTTGTAACCACCAAGCAAAGAGCAGTGAGCAAAAAGCTCTAGTGGGTGCCCTTACAGATCCAAATCCCTTGGCATTTGGGTCCTGTGTTGCCAGGTTAGTGAGTTGGCACATTTTTTTTGTTTCTTTGGACCTTTTATATTTTTTCGCTTCAGCTTTTTGTAAAGCTAAGACTTCTCTACAAAATCTGATGCAAGATTTTGGCCAAAAATACTGTTTTTCCTTTTCTTTATCTACCTAGCCAAAATCATTTGGAGTTTTGTTGATTATGCCAGCTAGAAAAGGAGATTGGCAATGAAGTCATGTTTCTTTGGCAAAGTCTATCTGTTCCCAAGAATGTATCGTGCCTTATTTCTGTTGTGCAGCAGGGAGCACACGGTTGGAGCCAGTTATCTCGTCCGCTGCTCCAGCTTGGTTTCAGCGAGCGCCTGACGTGAGAACCCTTCTCCTTGGGCTCTCTGCTGCTGGGTCATCCTCAGAGCTGCTCCGTGCTCCCCTCTCTGCTAGCTTCAGCACACTGTCACGTTTTCTACCCAAGCTGTTTTGTTGCCATTTGCATATTCAGCAAGCTTTCCTTAGCAATTGCAAGCTCATGCTCACTCTTAACTGCTACAGTGACATTCTCAGGTAGATTTTGGAGGAACAGTTAAGGCTCTGAGTTTCAGTAAGGTTTAACTTTTGTATCTCTAGAGTTTGGTGCAGTTTGGGTTCATACTTTGAAGGGAGACCCCCAAGCAACATCAAGTAGGATAAGGCATCTACAGCCCTGTGGCTTTATGCTGGCAGCTGATGCAAGGTTCTATCAGTCGTGTAGCCAGCAGCGTGCACCTTCAAGTCATTGGTAAGGTTTATAGTGCTGGGAAAGATTATCTGATTCTGTATTCCTTCTGCAGGCTTGTTGTCTCTTTCTCCCTTTCCCCCTATGTATAAATGTTGTAAAGCTATCTTTTGCTGAGCTACTGATTAATCCAGCATTAATCGACCTCCCTAATTGTACTTGGCTATTTTCTCTCCCTTTATCCTTAAATTGCTCTACTGGGCAGGGGGTCTGGAGGGCAAACACATTCATTATCTTACCGGCAAACAAGATACGAATTGCACTGCAGGGGACAAAATTAAATTTACAGTTTCCCCTTGTACATGTCATAAACTATTGATTTAAAACAAGAGGGGACTCAGGAGTGGAGCCAGTACATTGGCTATCTTGCACTGTTTTTGCTGTATTCTGCCAGGGGTGCTTGCAACCGGTACCTGCGTGGCTGGCTGGTGAGAAGTAGCTGGTCCCCCAGGGGATTTGTAAGGCAATGGAAAGGAAGAGGGAAGTTAAAGCGTGGTCTGTCTGGTAGGTCCATGGGTGGCTTACCTACAGTTCTCTTTCTGGCTCTAGATCTTAAAGTCCTGTGGTAGTCTTAATAGACCTGCAACAGATACTTCTTCCCATATATGCAAAGACTAGTGTGACAAGGACCTCTTTAGAGACTCCGTGTGCGTAGCCCTGCCCTAGTGACGGGGAAAGGAAGGGATTTCAGACACTACCCATGGCGTTTGGTGTTGGTGCTTGCCCTGTCCACTGTGCCAAATGGAGGAACCATTGGCTGGCAGCACGAGCAAAACAGAGTACCTTTGCAGTGCTCGGTCAGCATGGGCCCTAGCAACTGGCAAGTTGCTAAAGCACAGTGTTTGCCTCTATGCCCTCTTCCCTTTTCATGCTCTCTCAACAAGACTGGAAACACTCGTGTGGTAGAGGCCAGGAAAAAGCATATAGTCCATTCACACAAGAGAAATATCCTGCATGTGGTACTGGTTGTCAACAGCAGACCCCATGCTGTGCCCCTCTGCTGGTGTTGGGAATGTTCTGAATGGCGGGAGCATGTATGGGGCCAAATGCAAACTCAATGCTTGGTGGAACGTCATCTATTATATGCCTAATGATGTTAAAAACAAATTTAGTCCCTCCTGTGCTGGCAGCCGTTTCTCATTACCAGTTAATTGGACCTAGACGCAGTCACTGTTGAAATCTATTGTCAGTAGCAAGTTGTTATATTAGAGTAGGTGCACCTTGGGAGGGTTGCTTATGTCTCCAGACAGCATGAGAGAGTCAAAGGCTGCAACTACATAAAACATTTTCCTCTTCATAGGGTTTCCTGGGGACAGATCCCATTAAGGTGTACTCTGGCAAGACTAATAGGGCTGCTGACAAGGGTTGAACCTGTATGTTGTCCGGACAGCAGAAGGGTTTCAGCACCTCTTTGTTCTTTCTTCAGCACAAGAAATCTTGTTGCTGCTCCCTGACAGCTGCAAGAGAAGTGGGAGGATCTGTTGGAGAAATCTTCCCTTGCTCTCCCTTGCCTCCTCTGAGCTGGTCCGCATAGAGAATTAGGTGCAAGACTCTGCATACTATCTGTTATAGGACCTAATCTAGCAAGTGGCCGAAGATAAGCACTGGCTGCCGAGATTTGATGTGAAAATCTGTGCAGAGGAAGCTGTTTGCAGTGAGGAACTTTTATTAGCTCCAGGATATTGACTACATACACTCAAGCACTGTCTTCTCTCATCTTATCTATTGCTTTAAATGTGTGCCTACCCACTGACCCGACTCTTCCGGATCGTTCCTTTAATCAGCTTGGGGATGTAGGAGAATATTTTGTCAGAAAATATTTCTGACTGCCAAACTTAGTTTATTTGCGTCTCACTGCAAAACAGACCCCAAGAGGTGAAATGCTGTAATCACTTGCATTTCTGATTCCCCAGATCACTTGCCTCTAAATAACTATGATGTGCTCTGAGGACTGGGTAAGAATTTAATGATGTTATCACAATTAACCTGCCATCTTTTCATTTTATTTTTTTTCTCTCCATTTTTTTTTTTTTTACAACTAGAAAATTAACTTTAATTTTGAGCCAAAGGCTTTGTTGTCAGCAACTTTATCTGCTATTTGCCAACTCACCACAGAATCCTTACTACTAGCACATAAAATAAGAATGCACAAAGCACTTTAAAGCTTGAGTACATCCTTACTTGCACAGTTTCTCCTGTTCATTTTCAGGATAGTCTTTTGCAGTCTGTAATATCTCACTAGCACTGCCCCTTCTTCCTTGTGTTGTAGATTTCCTAGGGTCATCAAAAACTTTGATCTAAAAGAAAACCCTCTCATGTGTGCTCCTTATGCTCTGCTCCCTTGCAGTACCTTTTCCAGAGCTGACTAAGGACCACGTAAGGACCATGGCTTTCATTCCTGTGTCTTCATCACAGAGGATGTGAGCTTCTTTCAATCAGGGGTGAAGCATTCAAGCAATGTGGTGAGCGCTTTTCAGTTCAGAATCATAGAACACATTGGGTTGGAAGGGACCTTAAAAATCATGCAGTTCCAACCACCCTGCTTTGGCAGGGTTGCAGTCCCAACTCCAGTGTATGAGCTAGTAGGGAGGCACTCAACTACCGTTCACCCAAAGACTCCTGCTTGGTACAGTCAACTTTGTAAGAGTCTCATTTTCATCTCTCCTTCAACAGTACCCCACTTTTTTTTCTTTCAGTGGTAGTTATATTTGCCATATTGAGAGGTTAAAGTGACTTTCCACCCACCGTGGGCAATTTAAGAATCTCACATGAGACAATGAAGCTACAGTTCCATTTGTCACTCAGTCTTTACTCTTCTCTTTCATGTGACACATCTTCCTTCCTTACCTGTTCTTCAACAAGGGATTTCTCTACTTTTCTCATTCTCAGCGCAAGCCCAACCCTGAAGCAGAGCAGCTGTCTTATCTCTGCCTGGCCCAGGGGTCTGAGCATCTGGATGAAAGTGCTGACTCTTCTCTTTTGTGCAGTGCAGAAGATGTGCCCTAATACCCTTCATTTCCAAGCAGAACTGGAGCTAGTCCAGCCTGTGAAATCTGCCTAGAATCTCAATTTTCCTCTCTCTGCCTGCTGTCACCAGAGAAATCCCAGCTTCATCAAGTGCTTATTCTGGTCCTTGGCTTGTTGAATTGCTGGGGAAGGTGACTCGAGAATTTTGGGTCCTTGCCAGTCATTCACAAGCCAGTAGCAGCAGAGGTAATTGTCACTCATAGCACCTGTGCCAAAATGTGGGCATGGGCTTGGGAGCTTTTAGGAGCCCTTGAAATGTCACAGCATGCAGTTGTTCAGGGATTCTGGAGGGTCACGTGGATTTCCCTATCTGCTCCATCAGCAAGTGGAAGTTATTCTTCATCTTTACTTCATTACCAAAAGCATCTGCAGACTGACCCAACCAGAACCAACCATAAATCACTTCCAAGAGTTGTTTTTGCCTTCTTTCCCTGCCACCTATCCCGTATGGCCTGTATGCCAGCCCTCTCTGAGCCTGCACTTCTAGCAGTATCCTACATCATGGCTGTTTGTTCTGTTGAGTGTGTGGTGTATAAAGGAATTACTACAACATATGGTCAACACTCCACACTTCATATGTTATCCATCACATTACAGAGTTCAGCCACATGTCCCTCTGGCAGCCAGGGGAAAGTTCCTGCCCAGCTCCCATGAAGTGGCCCCACTAACTTGCCCCTCTGCAAGAGGCTTTGGGATCATTTGCAGGCATTGCTCAGATGCAAGGGTAGTACCAAAAAGTTGGCAGTGAATGGAGCGATGAGGAAGCAGCTTGCGGAAGTCAGCTGGAAGAAGGGACAGTACGGAGGAAATTAGGGAGAGAGGAGGAGTTCAGGTTTGTGAATGGAAAAGAAGAGAATAAAAGGAGAGTGACGATTTGAGGGAAGAAATAACAGCTGTGTTTTGAAGGAGATGTAAAATCAACATTCTTGCCTCTCTCAGCTATTAAAGATCTCTTTGATTTTGTTTTAAAGCCCAGATTGTTATCCCAAGAGTTAGGTCTAAATTCAGAGTGGGTAATTGCAGCCTGACCTACTTGTCAGACCCATTCTGGTGGCAGTAGGGTCTCACTTTCTGAACCTAACTGTGCTGTACTGCTGCTGTGATCTAACCCAGAAGTGGCTTCATCTCAGTGCTAAAGGAAATGACTGTGACATGGGTTCTCACCGGGTTCATCGAGTTCCTTCCCAGGAAAATTCCCCATGTGTTAGAGGGAGATTCCTCCACCGTTTGGGAACAACATGTGCCTTCAGTGGTGCACAGAAATTCCTTGGTGGACTAAGCAGATGTGTGCCTGGGAATTCCCAACCTATTTACAACAGCTCCCTTGGTGAGTTTGGGTTGCAGCAGAGAAGGCAAGAACCAGGGTAGAAAGGACCACCTCTGCTTGGACTTGGTGCTGATAGGTGGCGGACTTGTTCTGAGAGGCTTAGTGGGCTGATGTGGTTGAATCTCCCATTGAGTCCTTCCACTTTCAGCTTTCAAACCACTGCTGTCGGAGACAAAACTGCCAACGTCCTCTTTGAAACTTAGTTGGGAAGGCAGCTTTGGTGGTCTCTTGTCCAACTTCCTGCTCAAAGCAGAGCTAACTTCAACGTTAGATCAGGTTACTCAGGACCTTGCTGCATCAAATTTTGGAAATCTCCCAGGACGGTGGTTCTTCAGCCTGCCTTGGCACCTTTCCAGTGCTGCAACACCCTCATTATGAAAAAATATTTATTTTTTTTTTTCCAACCAAACATTTTAAGAGCTCAGAATTGCTCCAGTTGTACCCTCAGAAGTGCTGATGGGAGGGAAATAATCATTTACTTTGGCCCGCTGTTTACACTCTCATTATTGCAGCCAACTATGCATTTAGCCTTCCTTGCTGCAAGGGCATGCTGGAGAATGATCTTCACCTGTTTATAACAGGGACTCTCTGTTCTTTTTCAGCAGGGCCAGTTAGTCCTCATTCTGTAGTGTTGCATGGGGTCATTTCAGCAGATGAAAGACTTTGCACTTGTCCTTGTTGAACTTCAGGAGGCTCCTGTTATCCAGTTTGTCCAGGTCCTCAAAATAGGAGCCCTGACCTCCAGAGAGCCCCAAACTTCCCTGAGTTTGATTTCGTTCCTGAAGATGATGGAGATTTGGTGTTGGGCTCAATGATCCTTGTAGATCCCTTCCAACTCACGATGTTCTACGATTCTATGGTCATCCAGGTTGCTGATGATCAGGTACACCAGTCTGTCTGATCTTCTATGAGGAGAGCTTAATACTACTACTGTTAGCATGAGTTAGAGTGCAGAAAGCTGGGGGCCTCTGGCCTCTGAGGTACAAGAACAGCTTGATACCTTCTGCCTTGAAGGGAATGCAGGTTAAATAGACAAGGCAGAGAAAGGGCATGAAAAAAAAAATGAGACCAAGGGATGTTTTGGCTTGCTTGAGTTGACATTTCAGGCAGCTTCACTGCTGAAAGTAGAAGTGTATTTGCTAAGCATTAGGACAGCATGATAAACACGGGCTGCCTGGCTCACTGTGCACAAGTGTTATGGTATTACTGAGCTTGCAGACAAGCCTGGGAGCTTTTTCTTCCCTACCCCTCCTGGCTTTTAAACCCTGAAGTTGCCCCATGGAAATGTTCAATACAAACACGCCAGCTACATGGAGCAGCTCTGCATATCAGTGCTGTGGGGCTGCCCTAAAGGGAGGTAAGACCCCATCCCCAGATGCTTCCATCCACATCCACCAGCCCTTGCTCAGCAAGAACAGGGCTTCAGCTGTTGGAGAGATTAAGGAAGTAGTTAAATCTGCTAATGCAATAATAGTAATTAATAACAATAATGGGTGCTTTTAATGTATTTTGTCATGATTTACTAGGCAGGGAGTGCCGTAGGAGAGCAGAGCACTTTGCAGTGAGAATAAAAAGGCAAGGTGACTGGGCCCTAAATTGCACATCTGGGCGTGATTTGGAGAGGCAATTTATTGAGACCATAAATGACAGCTTTTTCAAGCAGCTTGTTTTGGTGCCTGTGAGGGAGAGCACGGCTCCTGATTTAAGGCCCCGCTCTGCGGTCCTGGCTCACAATATGGGGCTCCAGGAGCATCTCCCATGGCAGAGGAGCCCACTCATTGAGGATGCCATCTTTTCCCAGGCTTTCTGGTTGCAGTGTGGTCTGCAACAGCCCTGGCTCTTGCTGTCAGTCCATCAGAAGCTGTATAGGAACTGTTGAATCACGGCCTGAACCTCTGATTGACCACCTGAGGCAAGCACTGAGTCAGCCATGGGAGCACAGGTGAAGGCAATTCAGCTGTGTGACCAGAAGGGGTGGAGCCAGGCTGCACCTCTCCTAGACCCCATTTAAGGGCTGACTGCCACTGAGGAAGGATCTTTTCCTGGAGATTGTTCCTTGTGGAGTTTTTGTGAGCCTACAACACTGGTGAGCACCTTTCATTTACATCTGATTATCTTTTCCAGTGTGGTAATTTTACTAGCTTAACTTTTCTGTATAGCATACTTTTTTACTGTTCGGAAGCAATTCCTTCTGCCCCTAGAAATGAGCTCTGTGTAAATGTAAAAGGCTGTGGAGAAGTGCAAACTCCTGGCACAACTTTAACACTTCCATTGATCTCAGTGGTTTTGTGTCAGCACTGTGGCAGGAGTTGGCCTCCATGCTGTGGAGCTTTGCCTGGGTGAGTGGGTGCTTTTCAATGACTTTTATTAGTATTGCTATGATGGAGCATGTGGTATAACAGAGGGCTTGCCAGGATGCAGAAATGCCCTTCCCTGAAGCTGCGGGCATTGTGGTGGAGTGCTGCGGGTAGTGGCCAGGAGCAAAGGCCTGGGGCCTGCCCAGCCTCTGTTGGGGCAATCTGCTCCTCAAGTGAGCTGATGGACAGAGTAAATTAAAGCAGACAAGCCAAAGAAAAAAGCAATCCTTAAAAGCCCTTGGCTCATCTTGGCGGTCATCCCTGCCTCGGTGTGCAAGGAGGCCATGGAAGTTCCCCAAGGAGGGGAATGGGGAGGCTCATCAGCCACTCTGCAGAGTGTTGGCACTCATTAGCACTCATCAAGAGCCTTTTAATGAACTTCCAAGCTAGCAGGGGTCAGATGTAATGGTAGGTGATGTGTGAATGAGAAGGAAGCCAGGAAGAGTGAGAGGTGGCAGTGAAGGGGCTGTGCTTACACAGTGATGGGAGAAGGATGCCATTGGAAAGCTGCAGCAAAGGCAGCAAGCATAGCTCCCTGCGCTGTCAGCCTCTCGCAAGGCAACAGGCAGCTGGGAAGAAGCAGCAGGGACTGGTGCTGAGCAGAGTCTCCATGCAGATACCAAGCATCCTGCTGGGAATTTTAATTCCTTGAGGCCAGGGGACCCTGTCTGTGGGCTCACTTGGGAGCCTCATCTGCTCAAGCAGGGCTATGCTTGTAGCCTCCTAGTACAGACCCGCACGTGGAGGGGCTCACATGTGCCAGCAGATTTTGAGCCAAGTGTCCCAAAATCAGGGTGCAGGGACTTGTCTGTGTGAGGGGCTATACCTGCAGATGGCTGACACCCTGGAACACTGCAGTGGCAGCTCTGTGGGCGTCGTGCACTCGTCTCTGTGCGGGTTTTTGCTGATGGGGATGATATATGCATACAAAGTATTTTGTTATTGTTATTATTACCCAAAGTTATGGATCAGCTTGAGAAACTCAAATGCAGTAAATCACTGGGACTGGGGTAGCATTAGTCTCAGGGCTCTGAAGTAAATAATGCATGAAATATACTGACAGCAGTGTCTGACAGATCCTTATAAACTGCATCTCTCTAACGAGTGCAGAGCTGCTAATAGCAGGGCTGGATTTGGGAAGAAAACACGGAAACATTGCTGCTTTCAGACGAGATGATGCAGATCAGCAACTGCCACTGCTGCAGCCAAGAGGACCTGGCTGTAGAGAAGGGATGATGGCATGGGGCTCCGGTGGCAGACTGCTGTCGCTCCTCCCTTCCCACGTGTCTCCAGCCTGCCCTGCCTTCACCCCAGTGCACAGGGAGGGGAAATGCTGCAGGCATGCTAACTGCTATTATTATTTTTTTAATAATCAAAAGACATCCTGGGAATTACAGGTCTATGAGCTCTCTTTCAATCCTAGCCAAACTGATTGTGGAGCTAATTAAAGACAGACAGGTACAACACTCGGATAAGTGTAACACGACAGGATCAATCCAGTGCAGCTTCTAGAAGGTAAAACTGGGCCTTTTTGAGCCATGAGTTTTTATTTTTTTTAAGTTCAATAAAGTAAGAGATAAAGGTGATCCCCAGCAGACATAACATGCTTTGATTTTCACAAGGCCTTTGATAAGCCCTTTCACATGAAATTATGAAGGGAAATAAATAGCCATGGGAGAAGGGGCAAGGTCTTGGCATGGTTTAAAAAATGGTTGTGTACTAGGAAGCAGAGAGAAGTTGCTCCTTCCTTGGAGAATGACCACCAGTCAGAGCCAGCAGGTTACATGGAGGGCTTCTGTCTGCCTGCATCTGTGTGTGGTGTTTTGGTGATGACCCAGCCCCATGTTAGGGTGTCATAAGGCTCACCATGGGATGGCAGTGGGCTGCAGAGCAGTAATACAGGCTGCAAAAACAGCCTCCACTTCAGCTGCACGGCGATGAGCTGAGCTTGCAGGCTCCTCAGGGGGAAGAGATTGGGAGTCATGGTGAGTAACTCGATAGAAGCTTCTTCAGTGGGTAGTGTCGCTTCCAAAAGCGGAGAGGATGCTTGGTTGCCTTTAAGGGACAGGAAAACAATAGGGAATATGTTACAAAAAATGACGTTATCTTGAACACTGACTACACCCTCATTTAAGACAGCGTGTAGAATTACCAGAGGGCTGCGAAGCATGCTTAGTAATCTTGTGAGATTTACCTACATGGAGGCAGTTGGTTGGACCAAATGGGGCTCTTTTTTCTCTTTTTTTTCCTGTTTTCCACTGTTAGTGATCTCACAAAAACACACGAGCACCATTTCCCCTTCACATCTCTCCATCCTCATGCTTTGTGATGTGCCCTCCGCCATCCCCATGCATGCACTGCCTGCTCCAGAAGGATGATGAGCACCACGCGTCCATCCGCATGCTGAAGGCTTGTAATTGAGTTAGTTACACTAATGAAGGGTGCGGTGGAAACTGATCGGTCCCTCCTCCTCTCCTCCTGTAACACTAGAACAAGAGGTCACTTGGAGATGCTAATAGCGGCTTAATTTAGACCACATGAAAGGAGACACTTTTTCGCACAGCAGGTAGTCAGTCTGTGAAATCCACACTGCCTCCGGAGGTCAGAGAGTCAAACGCTGCAGAAGGATTTGTGAAGTTTCTGGGTCATGTTTTGTACTGTAACAGCTATCATCACGGAGAATACGGAGCGCACCTCTGGGCAAGAGGGGATGTCGAGCGCAGTGCACAGAGTAGCGGTCAGCACTGCCCGAGTGACTGTAACTTTCATGCCCAAAGGAAGCCAGGGTTGGTCTGGTTAGAGATTGTAGAGTCATAGAATCATAGAATGGCCTGGGTTGAAAAAGACCACAATGATCATGCAGTTTCAACCCCCCTGCTATGTTCAGGGTCACCAACCACCAGACCAGGCTGCCCAGAGCCACATCCAGCCTGGCCTTGAATGCCTCCAGGGATGGGGCATCCACAACCTCCTTGGGCAACCTGTTCCAGTGCATCACCACCCTCTGTGTGGAAAACTTCCTTCTAATATCTAACCTAAACCTGCCCTGTCTCAGTTTAAGACCATTCCCCCTTGTCCTATCACTATCCATCCTTGTAAACAGCCGTTCCCCCACTTGTTTATATGCTCCCTTCAAGGAGATCTTCCCCCAGGGTGTGTAAAAACCTGGGACTGCCCTGACCCAACTGCAACATTCTGCACAAATATCATGCTTTCATTTTACTTCTGCTCCAGCTCTAACCCCACTGTCCAGCTAGCATTCCCTTTCCCTTGGTGTCATGCATCCTGAGTGGTAACAGAAGTAGTGCAGCCAGCAGGAGCAGGGAGGTGATTGTCCCTCTGTACTCAGTGCTGGTGAGGCTGCACCTTGAGTGCTGTGTTCAGTTTTGAGCCCTTTACTACAAGAACGACATTGAGGCCCTGGAATGTGTCCAGAGAAGGTCAGTGGAGCTGATGAGGTGTCTGGAAGACAAGTCTTATGGGGAGTGGCTGAGGGAACTCAGATTGTTCAGTGTGGAGAAGAGGAGGCTCAGGGGAGACCTTACCATATCACAGCTCCCTGAAAGAAGGCTGTGGTAAGGTGAGGGTTGGCCTCTTCTCCCACGTAACAGCAATAGGATGCAAGGATATGGTCTCAAGTTATCCCATGTAGATTCAGGTTGGATATTAGGAAAAATAGCTTCTTGAAAGAATGGCGAGGCAGTGGCACGGACTGCTCAGGGAGGTGGTGCAGTCACTGTCCCTGAAGGTGTTCAAGAACCATGTAGAGGTGGCACTGAGGGATGTGGTTAGTGTGCGTGGTGGAGATGGGTCGGTGATTGGACTTGATGATTTTAGTGGTCTTTTCCAAGCTTAATGAATCTGTGATTCTATGAGGGCTCTGTTTCAAGCTGTAAATGCGCCTTTTGCTCTGATGTTTAAAAAAGGGAAAGGGGAAGACAGTAAGTCTGCAGCTGCCTCTATCCTGGCCAAGTCACTCTATGACCCGTAGTGCTCTGGGTGATCTTGAGGTCTCCTGAATATGGTGCCACTCTTCTGGTCAGTTGTAGGCACGATGGTACTCTTCCCATGCATTGCCTGCAGCACCATGAGCTGCTTAGCAGGACTGACTGTGTGTGGGTGTTGGTGGATTCTCCCTGTGGGCACCACAGGTCAGAGATTGCAGTAGTGTTGAAGAGCTGTAAACATGTGAAGGTATTTTTATTTACCAGCAAGAACAAAGCATAAAGGAACAGGGAAAAATATTTGCAGAGCTGTCTTTGTCTCTAGATCCATGTTTGACTGACCTGGAGTCCTAGGAAAGCCATTAGCCCCTAGAGGTTTGGACTCAATCTGTTGTTACTATTTTTCTTCCCGTTGGTAAATCCAGCTCAAATCCTTTTGTCACTCTGCACTCATTTTGACAACAGGGGCTGCCTCGTAGTGGTGTAGAGGGCTCTACAGGGGATGGGGCCAGGACACCAGTGCTTCTAGTGTTGTCCTTTGACTGCTTGCTTTAAGAAGTGGGCTGTTGGGTGCGTTCCCTCTTAGATAGCTGCTGAAAAATCTGTTTGTGTACACTAAAAGTGATCATAATTCACTCGAGGCTTCAGAAGCTCTACAGGCAGCTCTCCTTCTGGCGGCATCACGGCAGCTCTCCAGCTATCCTGCCCGCCTTTTGCTTCCCACTCTTGTTGCCGCCTTGATAGCTGCCTGTGTTTTAATATGTCAGCCTGTTGGATTTTTTTTCCTTCTCTTGTTTCCCATGTTCCTCTAACAAGCAGCTTGCAACAGAACAAACAAGCAATGCAGGAGTGCTCTAGGCAAAAGGGGTGTTTGGTGTTTGATTTGAATACATACATATTTTTCTTGGTTAAAACTTGTGATATTCATCAAACACATCCAGGAAGGCTGTGAATAAGACCTCTCTCTTTCTTCCTCTCTGACACACGCTCCCCATCTCAGACGAATCCTGCACACCTTCTCATTCTCACTCTTGCTGGCTGCTTTCTCTGCAGAGCACAGTCTCTCTCACATCCTTGCACACACGTTCATGAGGTCTCATCCTGGCGTATACGAAGCTACCTTCTTGTCTCAGCAGATCCTGTGCATGCTGCAGACAACACATACACCCATGCACAGCTGCTTGTGCACCCACAGGGGCTCTACTGCCAAGAACAAAACTGCTTCTAAATTATGTGGCTGGGTATGGCTGTGGTAGGGAGGAGGGGGTGAAGAGGTGAGGCAGGGCTGGAAACAGTGTCATCTCTTCACCTTTCTGCACTGATAACATAAAGGGGAGAGCGTGGCCCTGTCCCTCTGTCATTCACTTGCATCCCCTCCCATGCAGTCTCGTATCACTCTCCCCAAAACTTTCTAGGCCGCCCTTGATGATGGCTCCTTTCCTCTTGTTTCTGCCTGTCTGTCAGGCCCTGATCACATCGCTGTCAGGGCTGCAATGACAGCAGCTTTTTCTGACAGGTGGATATGGTTCTGTCACTCGCAGCAAAGCTCTTCGGCACCCAGATCCGAGTCAAGGTAGTGATGCTGGAAGGCACAGCTAAATGGTCAAATGTGATGATGACATCTCATGTTTCTGCATGCAGAAGGTGACAATCCTGCCAGGTTAGGCTGTGTGTTTCCAGGATGCTCTGCTTTCAAAGGAAGCCTTGCAAACTGTGCTTTGCCTTTAGCAGCACTGAGATTTGCTGTAGCTCTTAAAATAAAAGAAGGATCTAGGCTTTTCTCTCATGTGTGTCTCTCCCCTCTCCGGTGGAGGGAGGCTCTGTATGGCCTTCTACTTGCATGAGGCAATGACAATGTTTTGGCTGCTGTGATGGATGCCGTGGTTGTGCTCTGGAGCAGGCCGATGGATGCCCTTCACCCAGGACATGGCCACATGCATCCATAAAGGCTGAGAAGTGCTCAGTGCCTGCACAGCAGTGGAGAACTCTCAGGTTTTCCAATTGCCGTGGTGGCAGCTGGTAACCTTCCAGCAATGGGAGGCTGGAGAGGTGCGTTCCCATGGCTGCTGCAGTGCTCAGATGGTGCTCAGGTTTGAACTGGCACCAGGCAGGCTGAGAGTGAAGAGATTATCAACAGGGAATGTGAGGAAGAGGAAAGGTGTTTAGGCAGTTCCTACTTGGCATGTCTAATTTGGGAGCTATCCCTTCTGTAGCTCCCCATTCTGTGCCCAAATCCAAACTTTGCAGAAGCATAACTCATTAAGCATTAGTATACCGTAAGATAAAGACCTTGCTTGCGTAAGGCCATCAAGCACTGATATTGACTCTCCAGGACATTTCTAAGGCTATTTATATCACAATAAAGCCATTTTATTAGAGTCATCAATCAAGAGAGACCGCATTTTGGCCTGGAAATGATTCTGCTTGAGTTTCCAGAAAGGAGAAGGGTAAGTAATTATGGGATGCATTATCCTCAATCTCATCTGAAATCCCCTAATTGAAGCCACATAGGAGTGGAGTTTATTGGTTATAAAATAGATGGTAGGGGCATTGCTAGCGCACCTATGGCGAGTACAACATTCCAGTTCACAAAGGGGTAGAGGCTGGTTTTTCAGTGGGTAACACAGAAGTTGCTTGTGCCCATGTCTGAACAAGGAGCATATGCATTTACCTGCAGCTGGGCTGAGTGGGGGGTACTTGCTGCTTGCAACTCATTGTGCCCCCAAGGTGCTTCTCTGCGTGCAGCTGAGTGTGGGCAGCTGGCTCAGGAGCAGCCATGGTGCAGGTAAGGAAGCACGGCTTCACGTTGCCTGTGGGGGCCTCTGAGACTGAGTAATGGCAGGGCTTGAAAGCTGTTACAGATATTTGATAATTAATTGGCTGGGAAATCAGTTTATTTTAATGACTCTGGTTAAATAAAGTAGAGAGATAAAAGGACTCTAAGTTCCTGCGGTGCTAAACTACTTCTAGGGACAGAGACAGCCCATTACATGTCTGCTTTCATGCCAACGGGGGCTTTTAGTTCTTGCAAAGGCTCTCCTGAAAGGTGGTTGAAATCGTTATCTTCTCCAAATCCCAGCAGTTTGGGTTTGGAATAAGAAAGGCTGAAGAGTGGTTTATTACCTGGGATCTGCCAGGCAGAAGGGGACAGGCAGTAGAGCTGCTGCCATAACCTCGTGCTTCACCTCTGGCCCAATACTTACCGCAACACGGCTCCGCTGGTGGTTTATCACTGCTGTATACTGCTCTAGGGGGAGCAATGCATGTAGCTTGGTTAACCTCACTTGTCTTTCCTAGCACTGGCAGATCTCACACACACAAGATAGCATCAGGGAGAGGAGACGTGGAACAGCCCAGCATGAGCAATACCTAGGCTTGGCAACCCAACCCCGAGCCCCTTTTCCCCCATGAAGAACTGCAGCAGCACAGCCAGCAGAGTCAGAGGGGGGTTGGTCTCAAGTCCCCCTCAATCAGGTGTCTCTAATCTTTCAGCTGTTTAGAAAGTATCCTTGTTTTGCATGTGGATGTGTTCCTGTCTGGCCAAAGAGAAGAGAGGATTTGACTGGGATCTCAGCATGAAGATTTCAGAGGGTCATGCTGGTGTGAGCTTTACATGGATCTATAAGAAGATGTTTTGTGTGTGACTGTTCCAAGCGTATAGAAGGACCTCAGGAGCAATGCTGAAGGAGAAACTGCAGGATCTGTTCCTTGCTACAGACTGTGCTTTGAATGTGAACTTTCATCTCGAGCCAGTGCATCTCGTCCTGAGGGTTGTGCAGCAAGCTGTGGATATATGAGCAGTGTTCCCAGCGCAGTCATATTTGTCAGAGTCTGCAAAGAGCCTGCAACACCATCTGTTTTAGTGAGCAGATAAGGGATTAAACTGCAGGAACCATGAGATCTATGCAATACATGGAGGGGGGGGGGGGGGGGGGCATGCCAGACGATCACAGTACAGCTTCTTTTTTTTCCTCCAAAACCTAAGAATAACTTTAACATTCTCACTTCTAGGGTTTAATGTCAAAATTAACTACTATTTCACTCCTGTCTCGCAAATCCCAAATAGCTCTCACTGCTGCCAGTACTGGTGCTTATGCTGCTGCAGATTAAAATTCAGCACACATCCTCTCCAAGAAAGAAGTGCTGTTTTAAGAGAGTAAACCAAAAGAAAACGCTCAGACTGGTAGAAGTACAGCAGGACCTCGTGTTTGCTGCCTTGCAGCTCTCAGAAGTGAGCAGTGTCCAGTGTAAGTGCCACACCAAGCACAGGTGCTGGGGATGCAGACACCCACTGGGTGGGCACGATGTCAGCTCCCTTGCATGGCTGGTGAGAGCCTACCTCTAGCCAAGTGTAAATGTAGAGCAGGCTACCAATCCTCATCTTTTAAACAATCCCTGGATCTGAAACCTCCTGCCAGCTGGAGCTGCTTTTAACTGAGCAGACTGAAGTGCTGTATTTAACGAATTCATTTAGAGGCTGATGTGAGGAAGCAGGGCTGAGCCTCAAGTCATGTAAATCTAGGCATCCCTATTTACTTAGCGAGGCCTCATTGACCTTTGATTTACACCGTATGAAGCTGCAGTTGGGCATCTCTCCATCCACTGCCAGACTTCAGGAAATGAGTTAGCACGAGCAGTCTGCCAGAAGAATGGGCAGGATCAGGCATGGTCCACGTGGGCAGCCTGAGTGCCTGCCATGGCAGGAAGGAAGCGAGCTGCTGGCAGCTCAGGACAGAGCTCTGTGGGCAGGGGACTGGCTGTGCGTAGGGGAGAGGTGTTGTTGCACAGCAAGCTTCTGGGAGAAGCGGCAAGAAGGACAGTGGGTCCAGGTGAGGTACCTCTGGGTAAACCCTTCCAGTAGGATTCAGTGGTACTGTTTTTGCTAGGAAGTGCAAAAAGGGTTTAAAGCTCTGTTTTCCTGCTGATTTGCACGGCTTGTTTTGCCAGTTCTTGAAGGCTGCAGGTCAGAAGGTTCAGGAACAGTCAGAGCAGAGTGGTTATGTCTGTGATGCCGCTGGTAGCTGGGCGGGAGTTCAGGCTCCAAAGCTCGGAGCCGGTTGACCCAAGCCTGTTGCTTTCAAACTGTGGGCAGCATGAGTTTGTGCTTCAGCTGCTGCTTTCTGCTCTGAATTCATGTCCCCAGGCAGTTCCCAATTAGAGAGAGTGAAAAACACGATCTCTCACAGTAGTGCTAAGATAAGTGTGCCCAAAGGTGGTGCCTGCATTTGTGAAGGCTGTTTTGCAGCCGTCGCTCCCCACCTCTCACCGTCCTCACTGCACACCAAACAACGTTGCCTATGAGGCAGGTCAGGTCTGCCAGGTTTCGTTGCAGGATGGCTGCGGGAGTTACTCCTTCCCCACTTCTCAAGGAGTCCTGCCTTCCTCCCAGTCTGTTTCCAAACAGGAGGTTTTAAGCGAGCTCCTGGCTTTCATATTAACTGAAAAAACTCCACCAAACGCACTTGAAACTTCTTTTCCACTCTTCCCTCTCTCCTCTTCTGTTTATTTATTAATAAACATGGCCTCCTCTGCAAGGCATGCTGTATTGGAGGGTGAAGGTAAGCTCAGATCAAAGCTTTTTGGAACTCTCCGTTCCAGCTACTCCTTCCCCTCCCCTGCAAGCCTCTTTCCAGTGCCTCCTTTGGAAAGGCTCCTTTGGTGGGCTGAAGTGGTGCATTGGAAGGAGGCAGAATGCAGCAAAGCTGCAAATAAAGGGACAAAAGTATTGCCAAGCGCTGCCTAGCTTTTATGGCTTTGCCGTGGTTTCCACTTAATGAAGCTCTTTGGCACACAGGATAAACAGAACACAAGTCTGAACCTTTCAGTGCTTTCTTCTATGATTGTAAAACATCTATGAGACGTATTTTCAATAACAGCTCATATTCAACAGCAAGGTAAAGGGCTACGTTGGTAAAGAAGCTCATTCTGCCAAATGAGGTTCAGGAATGTTGGTGTTGTACTGAGAGCTGGTAGGTCCCAGAGCCGTTTGGCGAATCTGATCTTAATCTCAGTGCTGAGCACTTTGAAAAGTCAGGGGTCAGTTGTGGCTTTTAAGGGCTTGACACCTGGAAGTGCTTTTGGGAAGGTGACCGTATGCCAGTGGTTTTTGGAAATAACAAAGCATTTAGTCTTTGTATCGGTAGTTCATTCAGCTGGTAGTTGATTGCTTAGGGATGTAGTTAGTGAAAAGAAGACTGTAGCTATATTAAATATCTGAGACATTAGAGGCTTCCTTGCTTTCCTTGGGGGACTCTTCATGAGACTAGCACTTGAAGGTGGTAAAAAAGTTGTTCTTCAAGTTTGAACAGACTTATTTCTCCTCTCTTTTTTTTTACTCAGTTCTCCTTTCTGGACCCCCACGCATCATGCTAAATAATTCCTCTCTTCCCTTGGTGCTTTCAGCTTCCAAAGAGGTATAGCTTGTCAACATATCCCTTTTAAGTCCTCTCTTAGTCAAGTTATACATATTTAATGTTTTAAGCTTCCCTTAGATGCTGATCCCTTTCCAGTCTTTGATGGATTTTGTTGTTGCTTGCCTCTGAATTCCCTCCAATTTCCCCATATCGCTCTGGTAACAAGGTAACCTGGGATTGACTGTACCGTCCAGGTGCGCTCCGTACTCATCCGAAGTTGGTTTTGGATGGAATTAAAAAAGAGAAGCAGCAGAATCTCTCAAAGGGAATCTGCTTCATGGCTTCCTCTCTCAAGGCATTATTTCACGATGGTATTTCAGGACTGGCTTCAGATATGGAAATGAGAACGTGTGCCTTGCTCAGAAGCTGTTTTCTGCTTTCATGTGGAAGAGAGATAGAAAAGGGGAAGAAGGGTTAAGCTCCTCAAAGGCTGTGTCTACATTAGGCTTTTTTTTTTCTTTCTGTTTCCTACTGTTGCTCACACGGGTGTAGCTCAGTCCACAGTGGCACTGATGACAGTGCTGGAGCAGTCAGGGAAGCCAGTGTTTCTCTACACATCGTCTGTGCAGTCTCTACGAGCCCCAGCTCCACCAGCTGTGCAGCAGCACTGGGAGCTTTGGATGGAAAGGGTCAGGTGTAAATAATAGCTGGAGTGTTGGCACATCAAGGAGACGTCCCTCCTGGGGATGCAGCAGCTGGAGGGATCAGGCAGGATAGGCCCACCATTGCCCTCATTGCTGTAAGCCATCCTTCCCATTCAGCTGCTGAGGGCAGTGCTTGGAAGGGTGGATGATAATTGGAGTGAGCCATCTCAGGTACTCATAGCCTCAGAGAAGATGGGAAAGTTTGGTCTTATTTTCCCTAATATTGTTCCCGTTCCCACTGTGCTTTGCCTCTAAAAAGAATTTCAGTATTTTCCTTTCCCTTTTGGAGAAGGAACAGTATGAGATGGAAAAGATATTAAGGTCCTCAAAACAGCATGATGTTGGATGCCAGGTAGTGTACTCCTCAGGTGTTGGGAGGAACTGCTTCACATAATAGGGGGCATGGAGGCACTTCCTAGTTTCCTGTAACACTTAAATCTGATACAGTTACAGCCCTGTAGCAATTAAGGGTTAATCTATGAAATTCTCAGCAACAAATTATCTCAAAATGTTAATGAGTTTAAAAAGAAAGAAGGAAGAGGGGGCAAGGGGTTGAGAAATGCCTGGGGATAAAAGAGGTAGAGTACAAACTTACAAGGTGGAATGCAAACTGTCATTCAGACAGGAGGCCAACTTATATTTGCTTAAGTCTAGATTAACAGGCTTTTATGGCTGGAAAGGATCATGAGATTTAGATGGTGATCTACACCATTCTTTTAGGAAGTGTTCCAGCTTCGTTTGAAATGTCTGTCCCTAATTACAGGAGGGTGAGCACTGGACCACGCATCTGGGTGCTCAGAGCTTGCTGCAATCCCCATTCACTGCTGCTGCTGTTCCCAGTTCCTTCCCCAGACGTTCAGGTCTGGACAAGCCTTGCTCTATGATTCTATTTCTTTCTGCTTTCCCCTCTTTCAGAGCTGGCCTTTTCTGTACTAATCTGTGGCATCATCTCTCTCTCCAGTAGTTGTGCTGGCTGCCTTGATGTTTCTCGCCAGCTTTTGCCTCTCCCTGTTTTTTTTTTCCTCTCTCCCCTCTTGCAATGTAGCGTTGCCTTTCTCCATCTGCCCGATTGTCTCTCCGCTTTTTATCTGGGTGCTGGAGCTCCAGGTGCTGTCATTCTCTGCGACAGCACAGAACGTTTCGCGTTGCCTTTGCGGCTGGATAATTACCAGATACCGAGTCACGTGGACTTCCCAGCCAAACCCCCCCCCCCCTTCCCTCCTGTCAGAGAGGAGATCACATCCTGGAAATATGTTTCATTTATTTATTTATTTGTTTGTTTTATTATTTTTAAAAAGAGAACCACGGGAAAGTTTGGAAGTTGCTCTTCTGGATCTACCTATTGGTGAGCATATGAAAGTTACCAACAAGGCAGTGGGGCATACCCAGGCAGAAGGAATAGGCCATCTCCAATACTGAATTTTGTGAAGGAAGGTAAAGGGGGTGATAGCCCACAGGGGCAACTTATTAGTCACTCCCAGGCCCATTCTTGGTGTATTCCAGAACAAATTTATAATAGTACAGAGACTCTTGAGTTGCTGTTTAGTTTCAGGTCCTTCTACAAATTCACTGTAAAAGCCAATATCTAGTTCCCAGAAGAGACTAATTGTCTTTCAGTGAGCTTCAGTTCCTAAGTGACTGCAGGTGCCTTTTAAATGTCAGATCATGTCCTGCTGATGGTAAAAGCACGGCATCCTTGGTGTAAGTGCAGCAAAAACCAAAGACAAATCCTCTGGCAATGTTCCCCGTCGCCATCCCGCATCATCTCTGCTATTCCCTGGTTTCCCCTTTTGACAGTGCAGAGGTCCCAGTGATGCTACGAGAGGCTGCAGGCAAGCCAAGTGAGGCATACACTCATGGCTGGATGTTTCAACAAGGCTATGTGATCAGTAGCTGATTAACATCACCTAATCAGGCTTCATCACAATCAGAATCAGGTTTCTGGCTGAACTGAAAAGGGACACCAACAAGTCCCAGAATGGAAAAGGAGGGAGCTCCTGGGCTTTCCTCAGCAATCTCATCTTCCCATCTGAGCCCAGTGCAAGACCCTGATGGAAGCTCTAGGAGCGTTATTTGGAGATTTGAAATGTACTGGGTCTGGCCAGGATGGAGTTAACTTTCTTCATAGCAGCTTGTACTGATACCATTAAAAGGTACCTCTGCTTGAGTGGATGTGGACCAGAGCTGTTTATGCAGGTATAGTGATCCCCAGAAGACGGGAAGAGCTATAAATCAAGACAGTATAAGTTCTCTTGTTCTGGTATAGTTACATCCACCCCAGGAGAGTACTGGCATAACAATTACTGTAATTTTGGGTTTGATTTTTTTTTTCTATACAGAAAACAGAAACCTATGCTCTTAAGAAGTCATTTTAACATAAAGGAAACCCATGGGAAACCAGCTGTGTGTCTGCTAGTGAGAGCCCATGCAGCTCTCATTTTTAGGCTGGAATATTTTTGGCGAATTCCCTCGGATTTCATTTTCTGTCCGTATCGAATGGACCGAGAGATGAGGATGCTCACAGCACATGAGCAGTTCTGCACTGATAGTCATATTCGCTGGTTGCAAACCTTTTTGCTTTCATTAAAAACAGTTGATGTTAGAGAGAGCGAGATAGGAACGTTTCTGTACAAGGCACTGGGGAGACCTCATCTAGAAAGTTGGGTACGAATTCTGGTCACGGCAGAGGAGTTCAGACGGAAGCAGGTGCGGAGAAGGGCTACTGGGATGTTTAGGGCAATGGAGAGTCTATCATACAAGAAGAAACTAGAAGAGTCTGGCTTGTTGAGCCCAGCAAAATGAAGGCTGAGAGGGAATATGATTGCTCTCAGTGAACGCGCTGGAAGATAAGCACCCAGGAGAGAGAAAAGTTATTTAAGCTAAAGGATGGTGTTGGCATGAGAGGGAATGGATATAATCCAGCCATGAATAAATCTAGACTTAAAATTAGAAAGAAAAAAAAAAAAAGGCTTCTAATCAGCAGAGCAGAAAGACTTTGGGCTGCCTGCCATACCAAGCATTGGAGAGGGCACTCATGCAGTTCAGATAGAGAGTGAGCAGTGGTGCAGGGATCAGAATTGTCACCTGAGTGGTGAGGTACCCCAAGAGCGGCAGCAAGGTGTGCTGACTGAGGTCACAGCACCATATAGCCAAAACACAACACAGGCTCAACAGATGATGGCATCTCCAGTTGTTGTGCACAGCTTAGGGTGCCCTTGCTCAGGGGTAGACGTGCAAAGCTCATGTCTATGCTGAGGCCAGGTCCACCTTAGGCCAATGACATCCTGACGCAAAAGGAGGCCGTGTTCCTCAGCAGGCCCTATAGATCAGAGTCCAGGTTGCCATGTGTGGCATGTGGCAGTCCGCACACCTGAACTGCTGCACAGGGGCTGGCTGGCAAGGGGATGACCAAAGAGTTAATGGAGAAACAGTGATTAATGAGGAGTAGGGAACTGGTGATGTGGAGCTGTTGCTGGAGTGTGCTTTGGGGAAGGAGGGCAGAAAATGCAGTCCGAAACCACATTGTGTATTTTTCCCCCACGTGAGGGGAGAACACAAGCCAGCAGTGTGCCCAGCTGTCTTAGAAGAGCAGTGGCATTCCAGCACGCATCAGAAATAGTATGGCCAGAAGGACAAGGGTAGGGATTGTCCCTTTCTACTTGGCACCGGTGAGGCTGCACCTTCACCACTGCATTCAGTTTTGGGCCCCTCTCTACCAGAAGAATATTGCTGCTAGAATGCTTTCAAAGAAGAGCAAAGAAGCTATTGAAGGGGTTAGAACTCGAGACATATGAGGAGTAGCTGAGGGAACTGGGGCTGTTCAGTCTGGAGAGGAGGAGGCTCAAGGGAGACCTCATTGCCCTCTGCAACTACCCAACGAGAGGTTGTGTTGAGATGGCTGTTGGTCTCTTTTCTCAGGTGACTAGTGGTAGTCTGTGAGGAAATGGCCCCAAGTTTTGCCAGAGAATTAGAACTTAGATTAGGTATCAGGAAGAATTTGTTCGTGTAGAAGGTGCTTTGACATTGGATGGGAATGAGCAGGGAGGTGGTAGCATTCCCTCTGTGGAGATTTTTAAGAGATGTGTGAACATGGCACCAAGGGGCATGGTTTAGTGGTGGACTTGGTAGTTTTAGGTGAATTGTTGGACTTGGTTATCTTAAGAGTCCTTTCCAACCTCGGTGATTCCATTTTCAGTATTTTGGAAATGGTGACTGTGAGATGTGTGTGAGGATGTCCGGGTGCCTTTCTCCAGTTCCAGTTTGCAGCTGTCCGCTCCTGGATGGCTCTTACACGATTGTTAGGCACTGAGTGAGGAATGGAAAGATCTCAGTAGCAACTTGAAATGGTGCAGTAGCTAAAAGTCATGAAGGAGCCAAATTATATTGCATTTTTTGTTTTACTTTTAGGTTTTTGGTGGTTTTTTTTATGAGACAGCAAAGAGACTAAAGAGGCACAGCAGCAAGTTTTCTTTTCCTTCTGTGTGTATGGATTGAATTCGTGCTAATATCAATAGTTCCTGAGTCCCTGTAGTGACTGTCCGAGACATGACCATCACAACTCACCACCCTTCTCAGTAGCTGCATCAGCAGATGTCAAGAAATTAAACCCGAAACCACAAGGAAAAGCTAAATGGATGGATCACAAATAGTTTATTAGCATTCACTTGCACTGATGGTAATGCTTTCAATAAGCCTAATGAAAAGCGTTTGACTATCTCAGTGAACTTGTTTATTGATTATTAGTGAACGATAAGAGCCATTTGATATCTTGCAGATGCCTTGCTCCCATTGCCTTGCAGTTAAAATGTCAGTTAACATGCCATTTAATATTCTATTAGTATTGAATTAGCACTTATTACACTGTGAAAATCATCACCATAAATCCTTATTAAAGCACGATCCATAAGGCTGGGTGGCATCTCTGGCAGAGTAGGAGGGTGCGTGTGTGCAGACGGACATGCTGGGAAACCTGGGTGTATGTTTGGAGCATGCCTGGGCTTGGAATTTCCACACTCGTGCATTGATTTTCTGTGGCAGTTTCAGAGGAGAAGGTATGCCCAGATGAGTAGTTCAGATCCAGTTTGCTCACTCTTCCAGTTTTCCTCATTGCCTTCTCTTTCTTTCTCCCTCTCACGTTATTTTGGTTGTACCACTGGGCTAGGGATGACCCTGGGCAAAAACAGCATGCAACAGGTTGTGACACAGCTTTTGTCTTCTGTAGTGCTTCTCCTCCTCCTCTCGGCCACTTAGGGTCCCGGGTGAGCGTGCCCAAGGGACGTGGCAGAGGCATCTTTGCACCTCATCACAGAGCGTGGCACAGAAATGCCCTGCCTACCTCCAGGCAGAGCAGTGGTGCTGTGCCATATAGTGCAGGTCCAGAAAGCAGCACGGGTGGGCTGGTGCTGTGCTGGGTCTGTTATACTCTGCTCATACAGATAGGTGTGCTGCTGGTTCAGAAGTGACTAAGAAACTTCAACGCCCACTGAGTTCAGCTGCAGCTGTTAATCTGCTTAGTTTCTCGACGCCATCCCCCTTGGGATTTTCACAAATCCAAAATGTGCACAGAGGAGCTTGGAATACCTTTCAAAAAGATTGAACCCCGGGCTGGGGTCTTTTGGGCTGCTCTCTAAAGCAAATGTTTGTCAAATCAGGCCTGCTTCCAGCCTGGCCAGAAGCTCGGTGAGCCTCTCAGCTACTCCCACACAGCCTGACTTTCCTCCTACCCCCAGGTAACCCAGAACAACCCAGAGAACATCCACAGAGCAGGGGAGTGGGAAGTGCTGGCTGTGTGGTGGGGTTACATCACACAGGGCACAGCTGTGGCACGGCCTGAATGAAATGCATTCAAGCAGAGGAACTTGGAAAATGTTTGACCCGTGCTAAGAGGCTGTGTGAAAGCCTACTAGCCTACTGTCAAATATTTGTCTTATCTCGAAGCGATAATCTTTATCCTCTCTCTTTTCTCTCTCAAAGGCAACACGTGCCTGAATAGTGCTGGGGAGAGGTGCTAGATTATTTGGATGCCAGGAGGCTGTGAGCAGAGCTCTGAGCAATGGAGGAGCAAGAGCTCTGGAGACTGAGCTGCTCTGTCCTACAGGCTGCTGATGGACAGACCCCCTCAGCCTGTGTGAGCCTGGCCAGGGTGGGTACAGCCGCCAGGAGAGAGAGGAGTTGAGTCCCTATGTCTTTTTCAGCTGTGAGCTGAACACCACAACTTTCTCCCCTTGTGCTGCTGGAGAAGCTGTGTGCTGAGCTGACAAAGCTGGAGCTCTGAATCTTTGCCATCTAGGCTGGCAGCAGGCTGGGAATGCAACTCTTCTGTGTGCTTAACTTCTGAAGGTGAGGGGGGAGCATGTGAAGGACTCCTTCTGACCTTTCTTGCTGGCAGTTAGAAGGGATCTGGTGACCAGGATCTCTTGTGGCCTTCCAAAGTCATTTGTTGTGCATGTGTAGGTCATAGACAACAGGAACTGAGACCAGGAGCTGTGGCCACCCCAAATCCAAATGTCTGTGAAGCCCTTCAAAAAATCCTTGTGAAAGAAACGGGCTGTGGGCCATAGTGGTGAGGAGCTGCTACACTAGCAGGACTGTACTAAATAGTACCTGAGCAATGTAGTAAAGGGAAGGGACAAAATGGAGACGCTTGTTAATCTCTCTCTCTCCTTTCTCACCCTCTTCAGGTGTTTTGTAGAAGACAGAAGCTCCAAGGTGGCCTGGTTAAACCGTTCTGGCATCATTTTTGCTGGAGAGGACAAGTGGTCCCTGGACCCTCGAGTAGAGCTGGAGAAGAGAAGCCCCCTGGAATACAGCCTGAGGATCCAGAAAGTGGATGTCTATGATGAGGGGTCCTATACGTGTTCAGTGCAGACACAGCATCACCCCAAGACTTCCCAGGTTTACTTGATTGTGCAAGGTAAGCAACATGCCTGAGAAGAGAGCAAAGAGAGATAAACACGGTGGGTGGAAGGATCTGTGTCCTTCTGAGGGAAACCACAGAGCGAATAGACTGTGGACCTTGCAATGGCAGCCAGGAGTGAGCAATTTAGTTTACAACAGGAGCCAGCAGGACTGTCCCCTTCCTCTGCGGCATGGCTTGGCTTTGCTCTGACATCAGTCTGTCCTTTCCAAAGCAGTGACAGAGCAAGGAACATCAGTGATGCCGAGGCATATTCTAGATACAAACCTGGCTCTTGGCTCTGGTCATTCTGGCTCTGAGGGGAAAGCATTTGTTTATGATGCCACTTGTTGGGATGTGGTGCTTGCCTTGTGTCTTCCCAGATAGCTCTCTTGTTTCTTCTCCATCTCCTTCCTCAGATTTTCTTTCTTTTTTTCTTACATCAGCAAGAGCGTTGTGCTTTTTGGCCTTCTGTTGTCAGCCTCTTGCAAGGCTGGGGAATTAATTTTCCTGGATGTTTTTCTGTGCAGGGTCACTGGTTCGCAGGGTGCACTGTCTCTAGGCATGTATGAAACCTGGTACCTGTGGTAGCAGCCGCCTACCTTCTGTTACGCGCTCCATTTTTAGCTGCCCTCCTCCTGCGTGTGTTACAGGGAACTGGAAACTTGGCAATCTGAAGCAGCATTGCCCTGTCTGCTTGCCTGCATGCTTGGTGTAATAGAAAGTAAACACATCAAGGAGGTCACCAATTACTGGTGAGGGCATTATGGAGTTTGCTTGTTCCATCCTGCCTAGACCAGAATAGCAAACAAAACATTGACTTTTTTTAATCTTCCCACAATTCTATCTTCCTATTTATCTAAAATATTTATAGATTAGCTTAAATAGATAGGTACGTATGGCTGTGTTTAATACGTACTGTAGAAACGTTCAGCCTCTTTGTTATCGGTCAGATAGGAATTTGTTGTCTCTTTGGATTTGTCTAGCAACCAAAAACGCTCCAAATTTTATTTCTCACGGCTAATGTTGGGATCATTCTGTGTATAAATGCATGTACAAACGGACTCTCCTCTTGCTGCTATTACTTGGCCAGCCCAGGGCTAACTAGCATGCTGAGTGTTCATCTGCAAGGCAAAGTTGGGATGTGTGGTCAGAGGTGATGCCTTACATGTGAGTGCAGTGAGAATGAAGGTTCCCAATTTGTCTTGTGCAAAATCCCCCTTCAGCAGCACGAGGAGTGATGGGCACCAGCACACAGGTCAGGTCTCCTGGACTGTTTGAGAGTGTGACAGAACGCACCCAGCATGAAATGCACTCACAGAGCCCTGGAGGTGTACCCAGCCTTGCTGCTTGCCGCAACCATGCAGGTAGTTTATTGCTGGTAAAGTCTGACCGCACGCAGTTTCCTTTTGCCTGTCAAGAAAAATATAGGTATGAATGAATTTTAGAGCCACACACATGTATTATTAATTTTATTTGTGCCTATTAGATACGAGCGTAAGCAGCAGAATTGAGTTCTTCAGCTGAGCTTTCACTTACATGTGTGGGTGTCCAGCTCTGAGCTACTGCCACCTTTCTGAGGATGAGAGAATTCAGGTACTGGCACACTCGAACATGCCTCAAAGCAGTGTCTGTGGATAATCTTTGCTTAACATGTTCCGTGGATTTACCAAAAGGCCCCCTGCAATATCATGCTTACTTCTTAAGCTTCAGGTCCCAGAATTCTGTAATTAGATGAAACTCACAGCTTCAGATTTCCTAAAAGTAAGTACGATTTGTTTAAGAGAAAGGGGGGAAAAAAGAGAGAAATATAAATACAAATTCCTTTACAATTTGGAGGAATTAGGCTTATTTTAAACCATATTTTTATTAGTTTAAAACTAATGAATAATTCATTTTAAATAATCTTAACTAATAAAACTAATTTATTAGAAACTGGTATATACTGCAAAACATCCCTTTTCTCTCACAGTATCATTTTCTCCTATTGATTATTATTATTATTCCCAGATGTGCAGTTTGCCTGCCTGAAAAATAGTCTGTCACTAGTGCAAATGAGAGGAGTTTGGATATTGAGTCGTGTGCTAAGCTTTTTAGGTTTCTTATTTAATATAATTTATTTCCTTCTCATGCTTTTGTGTTATAAAATTAAAAACATGGACTACAGAAAGCAGTGGGCATCCCAAACTTAAATGTAAATAAATAGGACACAACTCCCGAAAAATTAAATAACAGGGTTCTTAGTTGATTGGCGTGGTGGTCTGGCAGGAGGGTGCCTGGGATGACCATCAAAAGTTCCTTTTAAGCATTCAGGCTGGTGCTGCCCACCCTTGCCATCTGGTGTCCAGCAGCTGTGCTCATGCCCTTTGTCTTGCTCAGTTAGTGATATCCCATGTCTGTGCTCCCCTGCACCGGGCACCAGAGGCAGGGCCTTAATCTCTCATTTTTCTGCAACCTCATCTAGATGGTCACTGTGAAAGCCCAGCCCCCTCACCCCAAGAAACAGGTGGGCTAGCTATATCAGAGACTGACATGTAGGTACAGGATTGGTGCATTATAAATAGGGAAGGCCACTTCCATAACTACAGTGCCAGCTGAAGGAGATGGGTTTTGATGTGTCCTAAGAATCGGCTGCATTTAGATCATCACAGCTTAATGGAGTTGCACTTCCACTCTTGAGAAAATCATAGAATCATAGAATATAAGATTATCCAGCACTATTTATTACTCTTTCCCCCTTTTCAAACTCAAAGTCGGCTCTGTTTGGAGATATAGACATCCACTGCCCAAAGATTGCTGAGTATGACCATTGGCCAGCTCTTCTGTCTTTCTGACTCAGGTAGCCAGCACTGTTGCCAGAGTGGGGTGAGCTTGAGGCAGCTGTCCCTGCCCAACTCAGTCACTACCAGGCGCTGATATTGTGCCCTTCACATTGAGGTGAAGGCGTGACAAGGCCATAAACCACCAGCATTTTGTGCTACCGCACTGTAAGTGTAGTGGCAATTAGAGACTTTCATTTGCTACTCTGCATATTACTTTTTGCCTCTGATCAGAGATGCAAAGATCTGGAAGGACCCGCAAGAGGCAATGTGGTCCTTTCCTATGAACTAGAGACAAGATCAGCTAGATGTTGGCTGCTACCAACACATATTTTTTGAAGAGACCCCACACCTCGAAAGCCGTGCGTGGCCATTATCTCATGCTTGTTGTGCTTGGAAAGCTTTTAGTAAGATGTGATCCAAACCAATTTTGTTACCAAATATTTATGACCCTTCCCCAACAGATCATAAGAATTTATCCGCCTCTTCCTCAAAGCTACCTTCCACCTGCCTATTAACCCCTGAGTCTTAGATCTCTCCAGTCCAGTCTAACAGGCTGATTTCTCACAGGTCCTATTTTCCATCCCTTACATTGTACTTTTTTTCACTACTGTATAATTTGGCAACACTTTTCCTTAAGTATACTGTCCAGAACCAAAGCAAAAGTTCTAGTTTAGGACTCATTTGTGCAGATGAAAGGCAAATAAGTGACTGTAATGTTCTGTATATCATGCTTTACTTAACTAACCCCTGAATAAGATAAAATTCACCTTTTATTTATAAGAACAGCTCATTGCTTTCTCTTATTTAGTCCCTGCAGCTCTCTAACCCTCATGTAGTTACATTGTGACTTGCTGCAGATTATCTGCTTCTGCAGTTGAGCATTAATTGTGATTTCCCCCTTCCTGAGCACAGCACTTGTGCTTGCTGCTATTGCTTTCCATCCAGTTGGTTTCTCCATGGAGATGGTCTCCAAGGTACTTGCAGTGGCCCCCAGCTTGGTGTCCTCATTGAAAGTCAGGTGCCTTCTTTCTATTGCATCCCAAAGGTGTTAAGTGAAGTATTAAAGAGATCAGGGCACAAAGAGGACCGTGGTAACAACTCACAAAACCTCCCTCCCTGCAGATAGCTGTCTGTTGATTGCAGCTCTTTGAAGCGTCCTGATGGTGATTTAACATCTGCCATATTTTCTTAGCTTGTTCAGGAGGCTGTCAGGCCTGCTCAAGTCAAGATATATCACACACTGCTCCCTCTTTATCCACTATGCCAGTTATCCTATAAAAAAAGGGGTGACAAGATATATGTTTGCCAAAAATGCATTGGTTATTTTTTCCTTTACTGTATTATTATCCTCTAGGTGTTTACAAAGGGGATGTTTAATTGTTTGCTCCGTTACACTCAGTAACTTGTTCTAGGAGAGTGAGCCATAAAGGGAACCTGGTGGCTGCCCCTCTCCAAGATCTGTCTTGGGCTCTTTTAGGGCTGTAGCAGGCATGGGGTTTAAAACTTTTGGCAATAAAGATTTAAAATTGTCCAGCTCAAGCTAAATTACTCTCAGGTAGGAGCAAGCAGATGGTTGCTGGTTTTGCTGTCAAGAGACTGTACAGCAAGGCATCTCTGTGAATGGAGGCACTTGGGAACTTTTCAGTGGAACAAAAATATTTGGCTGGTTTTGGCTTTGATTAAAATTTAATCAGGAAGGTTTTAGAGGTCTTAGGTTCCTTTTGTGGTCAAAGCTGGGAAGAGGAAAAAATACAGAATTACCGTAATCTGTCTAAAAGCTAATGATCGTATCTGGAGTATGGAGAACTCACGCTTGCCTTTTTGCTCAGACTCTAACATTTCTTGTGATTCCCCGTTATTGGCAGTTCAAAGGATGTGCGCTCTCCCTTGTTTAGATGTTTATTTCATGACAAAAATTCAAAAGGGCTTTGTCATTTTGGCAGAACAAAAACAAATTGGGAAGCGTCGGCAGCAAGTTCTCATGAAGAGGAATTCTTGTTTACTGCCCAGCCCTAATCGCAAACTCGAAATCAGTGTGTACCAGCTAAAGGCCAAATCCTCCAGTTTTCTCCCAACTGATCACAGGCATTATTGTATGGAAAGAACCACACAGGGTGTAGCCTTTCTCCATTACGCATGGCCTTTGTAGAGGTCCTTGCTTACAAAGACTCAGAATTGACCATTCATTGTTTCTAAGTGGTACAAAGATGCAGTTGTTGATGCTGAGATTTAACCACTGAAAATTTGTTATTAACTCTATAGAGTAGATTAGCTGTTGCCCTTCTCTATCCACTCCCTTGAAATTAAAGGACTTGGTGCACACACTACAGAGCAAAATTCCTTGTCCACGAAGGCAACTGAAGCTAGCCAGGCTTCTTGCATATAAACACTGCCCTGGCAGTGAGCTCCTTGGTAAGATCCAGTTCTGGGGCTGAGGAGGAAGGGGGTTTTCCATCTATTCAGCCTTTGCCCTCACTGCTGAAGATAAGCATAGGCGAAAATTCTGCCTTAGACTTCAGAGTTATGGGAATTGTTTCTGGACACAACTGGAGCAAGGCACACCAGCGTCTTTCATGGAAACCTGAAGTCAGGTATCAGATGGATGTAAAGGTTGCTGGATGCCTTGGGGCTAAGCCAGTGAGACAGAGATTCATGTGACCAAATGTAGATGTTTCCACTGGGGTGAGTCACCTTGGACTCCCTTTATCACTAGTGAAAAGAAGCAGGCCCTTCTAGGACACTGACCAGCTCAACCTGAAGGAGCCAGCCAAACTTCATCAGATGAACTGACCCCACAGACATGTCAACTTGTCTCCAGCAGCTGTAGAGGAGAGCCCAGGGGGGAAGGGAGGGCAGTCCATGTGGTGCTGTGCACCTTTTAGCCTTTCTGGACTCCTTACTGTCATTCTCCTCCAGTTTATTCCCTGACAGATATGGGGTTGGTGGCTCTCAGTGCTTGCAGGTGGTCACTGGAGACCAGAGCTGGTTTCGAGCTCAGCAGAGCTTTGATGGGGCCCATCTTCCCCTGGCATTTCTAACCTTCCCACCCCTGTGCTAGAAGCAGAACAACTTGAGAGCTGAAGCTATTTTTCCTTTGCTAGTCAAACAATAAGGATGTTGGAGTCAGGTGCTGTTCTCTGAGATACGTTTTCTTTCCCGCTTGGTGGGCGCAGAGCCCAGAATTCAGAGGGATCTTTCAGAGTGCTAGCACTGTAGCATTTTCAATTCCAGAGAGTCTGCAGTAGGTAGGAATGAGCACAGACCACTTTGTCTTTTTCAGGACATAGCTCCAGTGGGAAAACGGCAGCGAATTTGGCATGCTGTTGCAAAGAATAATGAGATAACATGGGAGTATGAATTTTCTGGGAGGGAGAAAAAAGATCATTTTTACTGGAAGTGGTGCAGGAGAAGAAGAAAAGATTGGAGGGAGGAGATAAATTCGGATTACTACAGGGCTGGGAGAGACGGGACCAACGTGCACAGAAGGAAGTGACAGCAGATCAGACTGGTTTGGAAAATAAGCAGAGAGAGCACAGAATCATCTTGGGGAACCAAAGCACAGTAGATTTTGCTGCCCCCCCTTCTATTGTTATTGTGGACTGTAATTTCCTACCAGCAAAGTAATTCTAGAATTTCAGGCGCACAGTAGTAGTGGTGGCAGCCTTTCTAGGTTTTCTGTGATGTTTTTGGTGGGGTTTTGTTTTGTTTTCCCAAACCCATAAATTACAAGAAATTGCACCTGGTGTTTCGTAGTTTACCAATAAACTTCCTGCCACTCCCCATTCTAATACATTTATGGCCTCCCCATAGTGTCTTGATTTCTCTTAACTTCTATTTTCCTATCTCTAGGCAGGGCTGGAATGTTACTATGCAGTGTAGGTTTTGGCTCTGTTTTATAGGTTGGCTCGCAGCATTTAGTGCATAAATCAGGAAGTTTTTCTGGTAATATTTTGGTGCTTGCTTTGCAGGTGCAGGCAAGAGACAAAAACAGAATACTTCAAAAAATGCTTACTCATTTTGGAGGAGAAAGTATTGCATAAAATGAACTGAATGTTTTCCTGTGGCTGGGAGGAAGGGTCTTGATATGATAATCCAGTTCCGTGTATATATATATATAAACTCATCTTAGCTTGAGTGGTCTCTTTAGATAAGTATCATCTGACTTTGTGTAATTTTGCATGTTCAGCTGATTCAAGGTTCAGACCAATGCTGTGAAACATTTTCCCTTGATACTTCTTGGTCCAGTTTTCTTAGTCTATCGTCCCATGTTTTAGCTTGGGCTGTAAGGCAGTGGTGTAGAAACAATATTTGCTTTCAGCTCCATAAACAGCAAGAATGTAGTCCCATGTCTGTTAACCCTGGAGAGAGTGCAGATAGCCATTAACCGTATATCCAAGTGTGTTCCTTCTCTCATGGCTGGAACAGCAGTATCAGTGGTAGCAACAGAATTGTTTTGACCTGTTCCAAGCCTTGAACCTCGACTTCATTTGCTCGTAACAGGATATAGCCCCTGTGACATCCTAAGTAAAGTGGTATATTCCTGGTGCTTACTTCCTCCATGATGACCAATGTCATGTCAAATGTTGGAAAAATTTGTTTTGCAGATAAAAAGTGCTCTGAAAGTAACACCTCCTGTTTATTTCCATGGAAACTACAACAGATACAAAGAGCACAATAACACTATTTGATAGGACATATTCCCAGCTACAAAACACAATTATTTTTCCAACACAATCACCACTATTAGCTGTGCATTTTTGACAGTGATGAACAGGAGCCTGAATGCTATGCTCCTAAAATTCTGCACCAGCAGAGATGCCCCACTGTCACCACTTCTGGAAAGCACCACCCACTGCCTCACTGTGCTCTCATCCGCTGTTTGTTCTCCATAACCATTCAGCAAATGTCAATGAATGCCAGTGAGTGCATTTGTTCCCCATGAGGAAATTCAGTGACGCACCTTTGCTTCATCTGCACTTCCATGTCAGACACCATTCTGTCAGACTGCCCCTCTGCCGCCACCTGTCACACAGCAACAATGTGTAAAGAAGCATTGGTGGGAAGGTTCAACCTCTACTTCTGTACCACCAATATCTGCCTCTGACATCATGGGCCAACATAATTAAATAGGAGGCATTACTTTCAGAGCGGCCCTTGTAATGTTTATTGTAAATAACAAGCCTGTAACTGTTTAGTAGTTTGAAGATGAGCAATGACTTTTTTTATAAAAAGAAAGATTTCTCACAAGATCTGATCTAATCTAAAGCTTTGTATTTCTAACCTTCAATAATAAAAGATGTATATCTAGTCTCCACTAGAAATTTTAGGACCAGCTTGTATTTCTACTTGCACTACAGATGAGAGCTAAAGGTTAATCATGCTCCACCTTTCTCTGTCTCAGATCAACCTTTTCTGTAGCTTTACTATCCATTTTATTTTCTTCCTTTCATTTGAAAGAAATACTGCCAAGTTGAGGTTAGCTAGATTTGTGGTTTGCTTAGCTGAGTTTTTATTATATTCAAACCCCAGAGATACTGAAGTTGGCTTGGCTTGCTAAGGAAACAGAGTAGTATGTAAGATTTCGTTTGTATGGTTATGCTGTTTGCCTGTCCTTGCTCTTGGTAATCCTCTGCTCAGTTACCTCCAGCACCTCTCGTATCCACTGAGACCTTGACCCTGCCTTAAAGCATTCCCACTAATGTCTCCCAGTCTCCTACTGCATCCCTTTCTGACAGGACATACAAAAGGGTTTTCAGCTACGTGTTGATTTGGAGCTATGTGTGTGCCATCTGGCTGGTACCATGTTGACCAAAACCGGTCAAGGGCTCTGAAGGCTGTCCAAGTGATGAGATAGGAGGACCTAGGACAGCCAGGCATTGTGAACTCATGGACACAGTGTGTTACTTTTTAATGTTTTTCTTATTTCACTGGTTCCTGTGGAGCTGATACTGCAAATCTGACATGCCCAAAGCTCCATATGGTATTCTCTTGAAATTCCAGATTCCTGTGGCCCAGCAGCTCGAGATCCGTGGGTTTGGCTGATGTGTAACTGTCTACACTTGTAGCTGTGTGTTAGTGGATAAGGACCTGGATCAAAATTGTGATTCCACTGAAATTAAAGGGAATTTTGTTTCATTGGCGTCAAGACAATTGGAATTGACTAGAAACAGATTGTAAAATAAACCTAGATTGAGCCAACAGTTCAAAAACAACATCCAGACTTGCAGAAAGAAGCAAATTTATTTCCTGCTTTAAAAGCTTTCCATCTAATATGAATTAATTACAGAAAGAAAGAGATTGGCACATCAGGAAAGGAAACAAGGTAATAATATTTCCAATGTGAGACCGTCCTTGTAAAGGTGACTTTGGGATTTGAAGGTGAGAGAAGGCAGATAGTTATGTTATCTGTGCTGCATCTTCCTACCACGTGTTTGTGTCTGCACAGTGCATATTGATCCCAGCCATCTTGTTGTAACCTTGTGCTCCTATACTTCTCTCTATCCAGTTGCTGGCCATCATCTCACTGCCCAGCAGATGTGTCATCTGTCGTTCTGGTGTGCGTGTAAGCTGTATCTTGGAGGATATGCCTCCAGCTACTTTCCACAAAAACAACAAATGATAAACTGTATTAAGTGATAGGCTTTCAGTGTTTGGATTTTGATGGCTTTTTCAGCACTCGAGCTCTTCTTTTTATCTTTAGAAATATTGGAATTGCTACCCCGGTAAGCAACTCCTCACCAGAAAGTGCAGAAGCATTCTGAGAAAATAATGACTTAATATCACATTTCCTATATAGCTGCTAAAACGTCAGTAGTTGGATGCTTGGAAAAAAAAAAAAAATCTCCAAAATAACAGAATAGCAGCTTGGTTTAATAAAGCCTGAGATGTGATAGTTAAGGGGAAAAAGAGAACTTGCCAAATGTGAGTACAACAAAATAGACAAAGCTGAAACAGATACTTAGACATATGGCTCCCATTTAGTGAGTATTCATAGGGAGCACTTTCTCAAAATCAACCCCAGCTTTTGAAAATGTCTTTGAAGAAGTAAATATTAGGTTAAAATGTGTTAATCTCCAACAGAAGACTGGAGAAAGGTAATGGATTAGGAAAGCAATAGCAGCATCCAGGTTGTTCTTGGGAAAGAAACAAAGGTTCCCCTTGGCAATCTGATTTAGCACATGGTAGATGTCATCTGTGATGCTGAGTCTCTGTCACAGCTTGGACTGTCAGTAGGGAGACCTGTGGTAGGGGGAATCAAGCCCTTCTTGAGCCGTGTGTGTGGAAGTCTGGGAATATTCAGACTTCCGAATCAAGAGATTGGTTTGTTTCTCGAAGGCACATCAAGTGTGCCATCACTCGTCTGTCTGCCTTTCACTTTGGAAATCTCTTTGGAAATCCAAAAATGGGGATTGAGAGCATGGTCACTTCTGATAGCTGAAGGCTGAGACTGTTGAGGCTTGGACAAAGTTACGCATAAAATTCCCTCCATCTTCATGTATTGGATTTACCTTACATCATCTACTTGATGGCACTTCTCCCATCTTCTAGAGTTTGTTTCAGGAATATCTTTATTATGTAGACACATGTAGGAATGAGAAACAATGTTAAAGTGTAAAACTTTCAGGGACTCCTCAAACGGAAGAGTACAACTACATTTTTCTTCTCATTCCATCAAGGTTACCTTTAAAAAAAAAATAATCTGTGAAAGAAAAAAAAAATTGATAACTAGGGAGGTCCTCTTTAATGAAATAAGAATTGGATTTTGGTGATAAGTTTTAATTTAGGGCAAATAATTTAATTGGAATGACTCATTAATTTTGGGGTTCGTAAATTGGGCCTCTGGCAGCCTATTATCTTCTCTTTTCCATTCTGAGTATTCTCTGCCTGCAGTATAAGAAAAGTCTTTTGCCTTTAATAAGGTAAGGAGACACTCCCTTTCAATGTGTGGTGAAGGGACTCTCATGGTGCTGTTAATGCAATGGAGTCTCACCCTTGCATGCCCTTAGCTTTTGAACTGCACTTTTCCCAGCATCCTGGCTGCAGTTAGACTTGGTTATAAGAGAGGTTAGTAGTGGTCTGCCTGGCAGGGCCATCACAAGCTGGCTTGGGAACCATTAACAGAAATGTCTGCCAGAAGATCAGAACTGTGTCAGAAGAAGTTTTATGTCAGGACTAGCATAAAGTATGTAGGTAGCTCCAAAAGTAATGCTTCCTATTTATTTCCATGGAAACCACAACAGATACAAAGAGCACAGTAACAGTGTTTGACAGAGTAAATTCTCATCTACAAAACACTTCTTTTCAGCATTGTCACCACCATTAACTATGGATTTTCACTAGTGATGAACAAGAGCCTGCATGCTGTGCTCATAAAAATCTGCACCAGCAGAGGTGACCCACTCTTTCACAACTGCTATGACAGCTTTGCTCCTAGGAAAATGTTGCCCATGCAGTCCATCTTTCATTGGCCCAAAGAGATGGAAGTCTGATGGTGCCAAATATGGATGATACTGTGGGTGTGGTAGGACAGTCCAGCCAAGATTGGCAATATATTGGATGGTCTTCCAACTGGTATGGGGCCTTGTGTTACCATATTGCAAGAGAAAGACTGTCTTTATCTCTGACCTGATTCTGGAAGTGCAAGCCTTCGGATCAGTCAGTGTCATGATGTAGTGGTCAGAGTCAATGGTTTGTCCATGTTCCAGGAAATGCAACAGGATCTCCCTTTCCTATCCTAAAAGACAGTGCTGTGGGCTGCGTTTGAGTTTCTTCTTTGATGGAGAATTCACCTGTTGCCTCTCCACAGACTGCCATTTTGACTCCTGTTTGTAGTGGTGACACCATGTCTGGTCACCATCTCGTCATGTCAGATGCAATCCGGGAAACTGTCACCTTCAGCCTTGTATTAGTTCAGCAGGTCCTGTCAAACCTGCATACGGTGTTCTGTCTGTTCCTGTGTGAACATTTGTGGGATCTGCCTGTTGCAAACTTTGCAATATTCCAACACTGCAACCATCGCTTCCAAGGAATTGAAAACAATATTGAGCTCCATATACAGTTCCATGATCGTAATTGTCACGGACTTAGACACTCTTCATTTTGTGGTGTGACAGCTGTGTATAGCCATCTGGAACATGAATTGTCCTTCATGTCACCGAAACGCACCACCCACCACCTCACTGTGCTCACATCCACTGTTTGGTCTCCATAAATGTTCAGAAAGCATTGATGAATGTCAATGACTGCCATTTTTTCTGCATGGAGGAAGACAGTGACACACCTTTTCTTCACCCATACTTCCATAACAGAGGTCATTCTGTCAGACTGCCCCTCTGCTGCCATCTGTCACACAGCAACAGCATGTAACACAATATTGGCAGAAATATTCAATCTCTACTATTGCCATACCACCAACATCTGCCTCTGACATTGTGGGCTGACACAATGAAATAGGGGACATTACTTTTGGAGTAGCCTATACTCTGAATTAGTGGGTGAGTGACTCATCTGTCAGTGTTGTGTTAACTGGAAGGTTCGGCTCTCAGCTTTGCTGTGTGGTGAGTATATCCATCAATGTGTTAAAAGCCAGTGAAGACAGGCAAAGTAAAGCACATGGTGCAAAGAGCCTTTTAAAGGGAGAGGAGCCAAGAAGCAAGATCCTAAACCTGAATTTCTTGTCGTCCTCATGTGGGTGCCACTGCAGCAGCTGGAGCGTCTCTTCAAAATGATTGTCCTTTTGTTGGTCTAATGGGAATGTGACTTTTGGGTATGTTCCTGTTTTGAATGCAGAGACAAAATACTTGGCAAAGTAGGATAAAACTCCCCAGATAACCACAGAATGGACTTTCTGTTGTAGAAGCTCTATGACTGTGACTATACAAATCCAATACAAATCCAGCAATGGTCTTTAGGATAATGCATGTGCAGAGCTCCCAGTTTGTGATCTTCTCTGAAAGTTTAATCCACTTGTTGACCCACTGGAAACAGACTGAGAACAAAAATCCATAAAGTGACCAACCTTGGCACTCCAAACCAGGGTACCTTGGCTTTCTAATTGCCAACTCCTTAGCCTGTTTAAGAGGATGGCAGTGAGCGTGTTTTTCACTATTGTAGAATTTTCAGGTAATTTGTGGTCTGATTATATTCCAGGAGAGTATTTACAGGTGTGCAAAGTCTGTAGACCATCTTTGCAATTGAGGCTGACACCTTGGCTGTGCCTGTACTGCCTCTGTGGACAGTACCAGAGAAAGCCCTGGACTTCAGGCCAGATGGCATAGACTGGCTTGTGTTTGTGCTACGTGGTCGTCCTACCCTTTGGAACTGATCATGTTCACAATGCACTGGGCACTGGTGAGGGGCTGGTCTCCTCCTTGTTCCCTGTTGTGCCTCTGTGGCTCTAAGACATGCATTTTTTTAGTTAGTTGAATGATTTGTTGTATTTTCTGCTTAAAAGAGTCTGGAATAATGAGAAGGCTGGGACAGTCTGGCACACTGGTGTTTTTATAACTCAGTGCCAGGAGTGTGTGTTGCATGGTACAAGAGTGCATGAAAGAATCTGAAAGCTGGGGATTGCAGAGTTTTTGTTGGAGGATTTTCCCAGGTCAAGGGAGCCAAAGCTGGCACAGTCTGCATGTCTGGACTGAGCTGGCCTTGTCAGCTGTACCTGAACCTCCTCTGAAGAGGATGCACCAGAGCCATTCCATAAGGGAAACGGACTGAACTCATGTGCATAGCTCTCCAAAGGACTGGAGCAAAAGTTAGTAAACCATATTGATAGTACAGACATAGCCATTCAAGATCATAAAGGGTTCACCTTGTCTTAAGAAATCCAGGGTGTGTACTTGGTTCTGCTAGATAAATTGCACAAGTGTCCCATCGGAGGCAGGACTACAGGTCTAGAAATACACTTCTCTGTCACTCCATTTTTTATCTGTAACTCTCTTTTAAGGTTGCATCTCTTGTGTATGCAGACACTTAGCCATGCAAACAGAAGTTGTCTAATATAGGTGAGAATCATCACACTTAATCTTATACGTCTAAGTGTCAGTAGTGCAAGCCTAATTGAGATTTACACAGCAAACTTTTTGATATCTGAAATCTGGTGACATGAATCCAACTTGTGTTTTTATGCAGGAAAGGGAAACTGTGTAAGAGACTATTTCTGGAGACTGTTATTAGCCACAGTCTAACACTGTCTCCTTGGCAGGGTTGACTGGCCTTGACTCTTTCTCTTGCCATAACCTGGACTTTGTGACATTAAGCAGTTTAACAGTACCTTTTCTTTTAATCTGTAACCTGTTCTGCAGTGGATAATGTTTTGGTTATAGTCCCTGATATATTTACCTGTTCTCGCAACAGGCAGCTGCTTTTCCCTCCAAATCTCTTGTTTTAAGCCTGCCATAAATTCTCACAAGCTCTCCCAGTGGAAGATTGCCATCTCCTTGTCTGAATACTTTTGCCTGATACTGAGCCAGAGGGCAAGGGACTCCCCTGAAAAGGTTTCTGCACTTGCTGCTCCCTGAGCCACCAGCCCAGGAAAGCCCTGAGGCAGATGCTAAATTTTTCACTAGATGAGTGTTCCTTTTCTAGCCCAAACTATTCTAGGCTACTCCACTTTTTCTCCTGGATTTTGTGCTGCCCTTGTCTCACTAGTCCTTGAACTCCTTTAGGACATTGACAGTGTTAGACCCAAATGCTTCTTTCTCCCTCCTTCCTTCTTCCTTAAAAGAGAACTATGTAAGATTTAAAAACAAAACCCCAGATATTTAGTCACTGACACCTGCAGTTGTAGAGCGTTTTTGTGGTTCTGCAAAACCCATTACTTCTTATGAATTTCACAGGATTACCCTCTTCTTGGGGTTTAATAGCATGCTACTGACTGGTCTGTCGCCCAGATCCTTCCATTCTCTTAAAAACATACAAGCAGACAAACAAAACCTACCCTGCAACTCAATTTTTCTAATCCTATTGGTTCGGTGGGCACGTGTCTTCCAGCAGTTGCAGAAACTCCCAAGTCTGCACCTGAATAGCAGAAACTTTCCTCTCTTCGGCTCCCAGATCAAATCAAACTGCTGTTTACTTTATTGCCCTGATAAATTTTTTTATTAACTGCGTTAGAAGTCCGTGAGGAGGAGGCAGGGCGAAAAGAAAGAAAAAAGCTGTTCAGGAATGTAGGCTGGGCATAGTGCCCACAATTAATGGGGTAGCAGTGACCAGCGGGTAGTTGAAAATTCACCAGTGCCAACTGCCAAGAGCATTTTGCTGCCTGTGACAGCTGGTCATCATTATTGGACGACTGCTTCTGTGTACATCTTAGTTCTGTATCTTTGTATGCCTCTTACCCAGTCACTCCCGATTTCTGTTTTGCAGGGACATACTGAAGCAATTAGGGCATGCTGGATGGTTGTAGGGATGAGTGAACAGCGCTGAGTAAAATATAAAACATAAAATTTATCTCCTACTCCTGCCCTAATTCCCACATCAAAGAACTTAAACCACCGTCTCAGAGATAGGGCTCCCTCAGCATTGGATGAATTTGAACTGGGGCTTTGGAGCTCTACCCAGCTACTTGGTTAGCCTTATTCCGTGCTGCTACAGGGCAGTCTATCACTTTAAAAACAGTTACAACCCATACTGACTGTGATAGCCGTCTTTAGTAAGCAAATCCAGCCTTTTAATGCACCATATATCTGGCGTTTGTGTCTGCTGGCCCACTAATGAAATAGTGAACACCTAACCTTGATGGTTGCACAGTTGCCACTAATAAGGGCAACCCAAGACCACTGTTTGTGCCATCCAACCTGAAGGAAAGGATCTGTCAGTGTAGAAGTATTGTATGGGTCTGTCAGAAGCACATATGCGAGGCACCTATGTGCTCCTTGGGAATGCACTGAATTCAGCAGATGGGCAAAAGCAGAATAATTGAGGTGGAGAAAGACCTTAGAACAGAAGGGTTCAATGCAGTGCAGGCATATTCAGGTGAGGGTGAAGCAGCAGCAGCATTCATCCATCTGCAGAGAAATTAAAGGAGATAATTCCTTGTATCTGTTTTCACTGAGATTTTTGACAAGGAGACCCCCACAAGGAGCAGTTGTACGGTAACTCACAAGAATTAGATGCGTAAAGACTTCTTCAGGATCTAGAGGGAACTCCAAGGCAAAATGCACTCGTAATGGGAAGTGAACATGTGAAATAGGGAATTGTTGTAGATGCTAATCCTCTAAGGTTTTTTGTAGTTTCTGTTCCTCCTTGGTCTGCTACGCTCAGCCATTGGCCAGTCTTGGAAGAAGAACTTCAGACAAGTGATGGAAAGAGCCATCTCATGCTCTTAGGAAAAAATACCTTCATGTCTTCAGCTCTCCAACTCAGTATTACAGAGCTAGGAGCAGAGGGACTGGATTTTTTTAAAAGGCATAACTGGGGCACACTTGGAACCACGCAAGGAGAAGGAACGTAGGATTCTAGATGACCTTTTTTGTCGCAGACTCAGAAGTCCTGAATGGAAAAAAAAAAAAATGGTTCTTGGGATGAGTATGCCATTCAGTTGAAGAGAAGGCTGAAATCAGTCTTGAGGAACATATTTCAGCCAGGGATGCTGAGCCTGGGAAAGAAAGAGGGTACTGAGTCCTTCAGGCTAAAGTTCTTATCAGACATGACACCTCAGCAGGGAAATACTGTCAGTAAGAGCATTATTTACTTTCTGTAAGTATGAAAGGTAACCATACTGTGAATATTATTATTATTTTTTTTTACTTTCACACCTCTGTGACAAAATAGTAAAAATTACTGTGCCCAAAACCGCGTACAAAATGAAAAAAAAAAAAAGACACTCCAAACTCTGTCCCAATAAGTCATTGTGAGACAGCCTACAAACATCAAGAGGCACTGGCTAGGAGAGGGAAGGAGGAATGCTTTTATTGGATCCAGAGTGCTGTAAATCAGTGGGAAAACACTTCTCATAACTTGTCCAGTATTCTAGCTTATCATCAGTTAAAGCTGTTTTTTACAGGATCCCAACTTGTTCATTAGAGGACCAATCACTGAGTTGCTTGCTATGGTTAAGCAGATATTCTTGCTGTACATTAGTTTTCTTCTCCCTGCCTTTTGCTGCTAGAGAGTTCTTTCCATCCCCATCATGTCTTCATTTCACTTGTTCACAGTGACACAAAAAGTCTCCTGCCTGAGGTCAGTCTCCCCATTATAAAAGTATCCTGTAGAATTAGTCAGTCTCTAAGACAGGCGTATATAAAAAAAAAAAATAAGCCTTTGGAAAATGGTAGCAGGCTGTCAGTTCCCATTAGCTAATGCTATCTGGGCAACCTGCTGACTCTCCACCATTGTACGTGGGAGAGATGAGTTTTAATGAGCAGCAGAGGGAGTGGAGAGGAGGCAAAAAGGGAAAGTAGTTTAGAAGTGATATTTTGGGTAGCACATGACATAGCTATGTTCATAGACATGTTCGTGCTGGTGCACGTAAGTATTTAATTAAATTCTGCAATAACTGTGTGGCTTGCCAGAGCTCTCCAGGAACTTTCAGAAATACTGAGTGATTGCATCTTGACCCTTCTTTCTTCAGTGGCCTCTTCTTTCAACTCCAGCAAAGTTGATCAATACAAGTAGAGTTGTTGCAAACTGTAAAGAGAAATGTGGGAAAAGGATCTGGCCACTTGGAAGGAATATGGGAGCACTGTCAGGGCATGAAGGGATGCCTGAGGAAGGCTAAGGCCCATCTGCAATTAAATCTGGAGAGAGAGATCAAAGACAACAAGAAGAGCTTCTTTAAGTACATCAGTAGCAAAAGGAAGTCTAAGGAAAATGTGGTTTCACTACTGAATTAGTTGGGTGCTCTGATGACAGAGGATACTGAGAAAGCTTCTTTGCTTCAGTCTTTACCAACAAGATTTTCAGGAAAGAGAGAGTCTGGAGAAAGGAAGATCTAGTTAGAAATCATCTAGGCAAACCTGATGCAAACAAATCCATAGGCCCTGATTGGATGCACCCAGGAGTGCTGAGAGAGCTGGCAAAATTAGTTACCAAATCACTCTTTATCATTTCTGAAAGGTCATGGAGGAGGGGATAGGTGTCTGAGGATGGGAGGAAAGCTTGTATCACTCTTGCTCTTCAAAGAGGGCAAGAAGGAAGACCTGGGAAACTTCAGGCCAGTCAGCCTCATCTCTGTCCCTGGGAAGCCAATGGAACAACTTATTCTGGATGACATCTTCAAGCAAGGGGAATTAAAAAAGGTTATCAGGAGTAGTTAACATGGATTCACTAAGGGGAAGTCATGCTTGACCAACCTGGTAGCCTTCTGTGATGTCATAACTGAGTACATGAGGTGAGAGCAGTACCTGTTTTTTACCTTGACTTGAGCAAGGCTTTTGACACTGTCTCTCGTAACATCCTTGTAATGAAGCTTAGGAAGTGTGGAATAGATGAGTGGACAATGAGATAGATTGAAAACTGACTGACTGGCAGAACTCAGAGGGTTGTGATTAGTGGTGCAGACTTTAGTTGGAGGACTGCAGCTAGTGGTGCCCCCAGGGTTTGGTGCTGGTTCTGGTTTTGTTTAAAAACTTCACCAGCAACCTGGATGAAGGGATAGAGCGCTCCCTCAGTAAGTTTGCTGATAATATAAAGTTGGGGGGAGTGGCTGACACACCGGAAGGCTGTGCTACCATTCAGCAAGGCCTGGACAGACTGGAGAGTTGGGCAGAGAGGAACCTGATGAGGTTCAAAAAGGGCAAGCATAGAGTCCTACACCTGGGAAGGAACAACCACATGCATCAGTATGTGTTAGGGGCTGACCTGCTGAAAAGGAGCCTTGTGGAGAAGGACCTGGGCATCCTGGGGGGCAACATGTTGACCGTGAGTCAGCAGTGTGCTCTTGTGGCCAAGAAGACTACTGTTATCTTGGGGTGTATTAACAAGAGCATGGCCAGCAGGTCAAGGGAGGTCATCCTCTGCCTCTACTCTGCCTTGGTGAGGCTACGTCTGGAGCATTGTGTCCAGCTCCGGGCTTCCCAGCTCAAGAAAGACAGAAAACTACTGGACAGAGTCAGTGAAAGGCTACAAAGATGATTAGAGGCCTGGAGTGTCTCCCTTATGTGGAAGGGCTGAGACACCTGGGACTGTTCAGCCAGGAGAAGGCTGAGAGGGGATGCTTGTAAATATCTAAGGGGTGGATGTCAAGTGGATGGGGCCAGGCTCCTTTTTATAGTGCCCAGTGACAAGTCAAGGTTTAGTGCATGCTAACTAGAACACAGAAACCTCTGAGAAAAATGTTGAGAAAAAATTATTTACTTTGATGGTGATAGAGCACTGGAACAGGCTATCCAGAGAGGTTGTGGAGTCTCCTATCTCTGGAGATATTTGAAACCATCCTGGACACTTTCCTGTGCAGCCTACTGTAGGGAACCTGCTTTAGCAGAGGCATTGGACTAGAGGATCTCTAGAGGTACCTCCCAACCCCTACAGTTCTGTGATTCTGTAGTACAATATGGCTGACTTCACAGAAGTTATTCCCAATGTATTTCAGCTAGTTCTGGGGCACGGCAAATTGAATCTAAGTAACCAAACACCCTGCAGACAACTAACAGAATCACCAAATATTTAAAGAAGTTGTGAAGTTCTGTATGGAGGTCATAGCTAGGACTAGCAAGGGCAGATCAGGAATGGGATGTATTCAGCTGTGAAAGAGCCCACCAAGGACAAAGGCAGAAGAGTCATTTCCCAGAAACTTTTAAGACTAGTTGGCCAAAACTCTATTAGATATGCAGCAGAGAACAAACCTGCCTTTCCGAATGCCCCCAGCTCTGGAAGATAGAATAAGCGTGCAAATGATTCTTCTGTCTCTAGAGTATGTGAACATCTGAGATCTGAATTGCTGCAGGTCCCATCCTTCTCCCTGGCATTTGACCTACATTTAAATTCTAATTGACTTAGAGTGAAGACTCACTAAGCTTTCTCTTTTTTGCCTGGATGCTGAATCCTCAATGAAAATATAAACTGTGTCATTAGATGTTGGGCAGACATTGAGCGTAATGGAGACGGTTTAAGCTGCAAACGGCACAGTTTATTTCAATTAGTCATTCCACATACAGAATGCTTGTGACTTGCAGTGACTCTACTTTTGGAGAGGAAATACATTAGTATAACAAAATGCACCCCCACTGGATATTATTTTTAGCACAAAGCTTGCTGCTGGTGAATGTTGGAGATGTCATGTGCCTAGGTTAGTTTTTTTTTTGGACAGTTCCTCCATCTTCACACTGGGAGCTACTTCTACTTCAGGAAATGCTTTTTCTGCCAGGGTCTTACATTTGAAGTGTAAGTGATGCAGCTATTTGTTTCATTAAGATATTTGTGTCTAATCGGGTTGTCTATACTCACAGCCTGATTTTGACTGTCTCTAGGATAGCATAGTGTTACATTTATGTAAGCAGGAGACTAGGCCCAGTACTAAAAGTCTCCAATAATATGAGATAAAACATCTCCTCCGTCATTACTGTCTATCAGTAATCAGATGCTCCTGGGCCTCCCTGTCCTTTTTTGGCTGAACACTAAAAATATCTCTTTTAGTTTGTGCATCACAGGGAAGCTTGCCTAGGGGAGCTGCTTGCATCATTTATTATTAGGAACTTTTAGATCTTAGGAATTCTAGATCTTCATCTTGCTATCTGTTTGCAAGAGTTTCCCTGCTCTCCCATTTCACATTCACCACAGAGAAGGAAGTCTAGTATGCAGTTGAGGCTTGGCTCAATGTTTGACTGTTACACTGCTGAAAATTAGGGTAGCAATTCTACCAGTTTAAAATATCTGGGCTCTTTATGCAAGAAGGACTCTCTTGCTTGAGCCCACCGAGCTCTCAGCAGCTCATGGCCAAGAGAAAATATGCCTCTCAAATATTCAGCCTTTAAATGGGGCCTCCTATGTGTGGTAGTATAGGGTCAACTGTATATATACAATATATACCATACAAGTCTGAGGATTGTCCAGGAAGGTAACTCTCCAAGTGGTGCCCCTAGCATGTTTCCACTTCCCCAGAACATCAGGCTTTGTTAAGGCCAATTTTTCTGAGGTTTGACAATATGAGGCTCCCACAGTTCTATTATTGTTTGAGGCTGCCTGACAAGTTTGAGTTCTTCTCTGGAGTGTAAAGGGCAGATGTGTATTTTGTTTTGGGCTCATAACCATTGTGGACTAACAACCAATACAAAGAGAAGGAAATAAATCTATCCTTTTGTTAGGCTTGCCTGAATGAAATGTCCAAGGCCCTGAAAAGAATGTTGGGGACTTCCATGTTACTGTTGACTTTTGTGGAAGGTATTCAAAAACTGTCACAGGCAGCAGATTCAAAGCCTTTAAATAGGTTAAAAAAGTAGGTTGCCCCTCATCCACAGGGCAAAAAAAAAAAAAAAAAGAAAAAAGAAAAAGAAAAAGAAAAAAAATAATAAAAAGTTGTGTTTTCACTGTTCCTCCAGAGCAAGTAGCAAGTTGTTGGCAGAGCTTCTGTGCCTGAAGGCATCACAATATAATGTGTCTCATAATGGCTGCACACCGCCTGCTGTGAGCTGTGGAATTTGGAGAAAAGCTACTTGGGCTGGCCAGCAGAGCAGTGTACTCCCAGATGCCTTTGTTTCCCCATCACCTTGTGTTGCCTTCCCATCAGATGTGAAGGTGAGATAGGGCTCTCCTCACTACAGATGTGGTGGAGGGAAATGCATTCTCCCCAGTCTGCCTCATAGCTGCCTCCTCTGGCTGGTGTACAGTGCATCCTCAATATTGCCTCATCTTGAAAGGGATACAGGAACAAAACAGATGGGCAGCATGCTAAGATATTCAATGAGGATTAGTGGTAGCCATTCCTGATACAAGGCAGTGGGAAGGGGAGACAGGCCTGACTAAGCGGTGCAGAGGAAGCAGTAGGGAAATTAGGCTTTATTCTCCTTTGAAGTAGCAAGGCAGGGTGCTAGAATGTTTGGTGCCTACTGGGGGTATCTACATGCAGTCCCATGCTGTGCATCAGGCTTCCTGAGTAGCTTTGTGGGGGTTTCCTCTGTGCCTCAATTCTTCACTTGTAAGATGGGATGCAGAAAACTTGTACAGTGGGGGCATGGGCCTTGCAGGTGCCTTGCAAGTTCTCAGAAGTGATCTCATGTTATCACAGGCAACTGTAATGAACATAATCAAGCGGGTAGGTTTTCTTGGCCTAACAATGGCCACTGGAAGGCTCTAACTTGAAACCAGGGGGCTCTGATGGACACTCTTCTCCTTATTTAATCCTAAACACAATCATAAAGTCATAGAGTATCCTGAGTTTGAAAGGACCCACAAGGATTATCAAGTTCAAATCTTTGCTCCATGCAGGACTACCTAGAAATTAAACCCTATTTCTGAGAGTGTTGTCCAAACAGTTTTTGAACTCATGGAGGCTCCTCCTGTTCTTGATCTACCCTATCCTTTATCTCTGGAGAGAATCACGTTGGAGAGGTATTGTGAGGAAGCAGTGCTAATGGTAGTAAGGCTGTTACTTCAATGATGGGGGACAGGGAAGGAGAGGCTGTGTGATGGTGTACCTGAAAAAGACCAGGGGGGAGGAGGGAGGCAGTGGGCAGTCTGCTCTGTGTACCAGGACAGAGTGTGCCACAGTCTCTGTCATGAGAGATCAGTGCTGGGGCAGGACAGAGAAAGATACTGGAGTACAGGTGGCACAGGAGAGAATCGCTTTAATTTCATGGCTCAATTAAGCATCAGGTAGATTACACATTACCGTAATGCGACTGGTATACCTTAATGCTAGAGGGAATGAGGAAAAGCGAGCCATGTGGGGGAGTGCTTTTTCTGCTCTTGCTGATGGAAACACTCCATTGTAGACTCCTGGCTTTATAGAAATTTGCCTTTCCAGAGGGGAGAGGCTATACTCAATTGGGGTCTTCTTCCACCGTGTGCCCAGACAGAGTGAAGAGGGAGCACGTGCAATCAGTCCTCACTCAGCTAACCAACGAGATGTGAAATAGGTTCCAGGGTGGATGATACCCTTGAACGAAGTCACACTGACTTGATTCCTGTGATAATGTATGGATATTCCTTCCCGTAAAGTCTTCCATGTAACTGAACCCTGTTGTCTGGTAACTGGTATTGGGTGAGTAAATTGTTGCTTTCCAATGGAGGTTAAATGCTGCAAGCTTTGTTCACAGCATCTTATCCAACTGTCCCAAGTGCTCTCTTTGCCAATGGAAACCTGCCCTTTAGGGAAACCCTGAGGCATGCAAACAGAGGGGTTCCTGCCTCCTTTACAGGCAAAATGTTTTATAGTGTGGAAGTCATGGTAGGCCACTCTGGCTACTTCCAATTTACTTTGGGGCATTTTTGCTCCACTGCTCTGACTGTCACTTCCATTTCTTGCTTGGCATGCACTGAAGCAGCCCTTTTTTTCACTGAGTTTTTCTTACTCTGTGAGCTCTCTCATCTCATGTGTCCCTGCCTATAGCAGAGAGGTTGGAACTAGATGATCTTAAAGATCCCTTCCAACTCAAACCATTCTACGATTCTATGATCTGTCTTGCATTTATTTCTTCCTTTTACTTCTCTCCCTGTTGTCCATCCTTTGTATTTCTTTTTTTTCTTTTTTCCCTTTCTCCTGGAGTACAAACATGGAGGAGTAATGTACATGCCTAATGTACAGCTCATTCCTATTGCCCATAGTAAGTCACTCCCCCACATACACCTCTCTAATGCCTCAATTTCTTCATAGATAAATTTAGAATGATAATTATGTGTTTCACCAGCACAGGAATTACAGGGCTTGGACAGATGATGTCTGCCGCATACTTTGAGGTCCTTGGTACACACTGATAATGGAGTCCATGCAGTAAGGCTGAGGGGAGACGCACAACAGAATAAAGGATGCCCTTGGCCCACACTAAAACAACTGTCATTTTCAGTTCCTGTCTATGAGGGAATTCACAGACTTCAGTAGCGATGGTGTCCAAGTCGATAATGTAAAAATGAGGAACAAACTCCAGACTTTTCCTAACGCCATCACCTTGCTGATCCCAGGAAGCTGCAGAAAGTTTCCCCTTGTTGGTACAACTGGCTCATTGGAGACCAGTCCTGGGGGTTGGCATGGGCAAAACTGCCTAGGGAGGTTCACTTAATTTACTGCCAATGAACACATAGGACACCTTGTATCCTTTGCTGCACAAACCATGCTAGTTATGCCCTAAAGGGAGTCCATCATTAAGCTGTTTGCCTAATATTTTCCAGGGGGTTACTCCTTTGGGTGAGGATAACTTTTAATTTCCCCTCCTGCTACTGCCTTGATCAGGCTGGAGTTTCTCAGCTGGCAGATGCTTGCACTAGAGGAGTGGTTTTGCAGAGGGCTGTGCAGACAGTCATACATCAGTCCTCCTATAAATCTGAAGTGACGTGCCTGTCAAAGTCGGGCAGAGTGTGATCCCTGGGAAGATGTGGGAGAAATTCTGCTAGAGTCAGATGAGCTGTGCCAAAGCAGAAGCAGTGCAAGGGAACAGAGGATGATACTCTCCGTGATCAGGCAGAGGTACTGTATGCTGGGTGGAGGGTGGGGGCTTCATTTTTCACTCTGTGACTGACAGGTTTACCTTCATCTCTATCAACCCTATAATAGAAGTTGACCTTTTCTCTCCAGCAATGCAGTTTCAGTTGACAAACCCTGCCTCTTCCTCCTTCCTGAAGTCTGTTACAGTAAGACAAGGCCATTTCATCAACTTTTGGCTTGTTCTCCAAAGGAAACGAATATTGTGTGATCATGGTGATGGTCAGCCCTGGCTAATTTCCACCACAAGTGCTGGAGGAACAAAGGCCTCAAGGTTATCAGGGCTCCTATGTGTTTTGGGCAAAATATGACTCAAAAGGTAAGAAATGCTCCTTCAGCACTTTCATGGAGCAAAAACCAGGAAGAATGAGCTCAGCCCTTTTTCAGACTTCGGAAAATCATTGCAGCTTCACCACCTTTCATGGCAAAGCCATGAGAAACCAGAAATATGCTCAGAGAAACCTGCATTATGCTCTTATCTTCACCTTTGCATCCTCCTATGTAAACAGATATTACTCACAGTACCTTTCCAAATTACACAGAGATTCCTGTAGCAAGGCCGTGCTATCAGCAGAGCCGTAGCACCTTGTACACTGCAGAACCCATGCAGTCACCCCCAATGGGAACACTGTGTTGTGGGATTTCAGCTGGGAATTGCTTACGCAGGCTGGATTTGTATTTGAGCGCATGCCTCCATATTGCTGCAGTGCCAGTAAGCACGGGGTTCACATTGTTCCTAAAAAAGAAATAGCTGTGTCAAAGGAAAAGATGTTTCCTTAGCAGCAGACAAATTAGGCTGTATCAAGTGGTAGTTCTGGTGTGCACTCAGTCCTAGCCAGACTGAAATTACCAGCAGCATGAGTGTCAAGGGTGCTAAAATGAACTGCAGCCTCTCTTGGGCTGTCACGCAGCCCTGAGAAAGGTTGTGACTGTTGATCATTGGGTTTGCTGATGCCCTACTGTCTCCTCCCTTCTATCCCGTGCTCTTAGTCGTCACCGTTCATATAGCTCAGCTTCTCTGGAGGAAAGACTCACCAGATTCATAAAACTTTAAATACAGAATATTTCCATAGCAATCTGACACCAAGCTGGAGTGAGGTGAGGGGAGAAAGGTCTTTTTTCTGTTGTCCCATTCTTTTATCTCTGAGACCTCTAGTCATAATCAAAGCAGCTGCAAACTGCAAGAACATGGTAGAATATACCGTAGGGTTGCTCGTGGGAGTTCTGGCTTTATTGCCTGTGTGCCAGTGAGGACCAGGACCTCTGTGGATTGCCTATAATGAAAGGGGCGTGCTTGCTGCATGGGTAAGCATGTGGAACATATGTGACTGTTTGCTGTGAAGGCTCTGAGCCAGCCAAATCCCTCCCCTTTACTCCAATCTCTTTCCAACTATTCCAGTCCTACACAAACATCTTCTCCCTCCTGTCCTTCCTCTCGCTTGTTCCAGCATCCCAAACCAGGGCCTTTGAGCTCTGCCCCTCCATCTAATCTGTGCTTCCCTGTCTAATGACGTGCACTAATGTGCGCTAACAGATGTCTGAGCGAAAATTAGCTGTGGTGTCCAAATCAATTAGACTGGAGAGGCTATGCAGGAGCAATTGCTCAATAGGCTGTGCAGGTTGCTTTTCTTTTTCTTTTTTTTTTTTTTTTTCCCCTTTCCCTTCCCTTTCTTTAGAAGAGGTGAAATTCTGCAGCCAAGCCTTAGCCTGCTTCCCTGCCTTGCAAACTCCACTTACACGCAGTCTACCTCTGTGCTTAATAGGTTCTGATCTGGTCTCCAGATGGAGCTGGCTCCACCAGCTGCAGGCAAGCAGCAGCTGCTCTCTGAAAGGAGAGGTACATGCTTCTCCAGAACCTCACAGCATGGGTACAGCCGGCACGTCAGAGGCAGCTAAACGGTCCTGGCATTTTTCATGTGTTTGCCTGCTTCGCAGGAAAAGCAAATTAGTTTTACAGGATCAACCACTTGTGGAGCAGCATCTTGTGGAGAGTTCAAAACGGGCTATGGCACACATAGACTTCTTGGCACCTGGAAACATGGTTAGAGCTCACCCTATGTCAAGAAAGATTCTCCATGGAGCTGGGAAGCAGAGGACACAAATACTGAAATGTACTATACACACTTTTCAGGCAACAAAAGATCTGCTGCCAACAGGCATGTCTCTGTAGTTTTATTGTGTCCTGTGATGGAAGTCTTTTTCTTCAAGGACCTCACGGTAAAGCTGGTGTTCGATTAAACAGGTTTCTTATGTTGCTTGTCAAAGAAATTCAGTCATGGTCCCCAAATCAGCCCCCCTGTTTGCAAGTGAAGTACTGATGTGTTTATAGAAATTAGCTTAGGGGTAAGTGGGAAATACTGCTGGTTTTTCTTTACGTACACTATTCCTGCTGGACCATTTTCAGAGCAGCCATTGCTTCACTGCTCCACTCTTGGTACTGACTGCAGTTCCGAAGACAAGATGTAGCCACTGTGTGTAGTTGACCAGAAAAGTCTTTGTGTACTTTGTGCATGAAGTGGAAATTCATGACTTGCAGGCATCTGTAGAAATACACTCTTCTTTTGGGGAGCTTTGTTTGAAAGCACACACTATCAAGAACAAATATATACTTAACAACTCCTTCTCAGAAGTCCTTGTGAAATTCGTTCTAGTTTCAGCCCCCTTTCCATTAGCTGTACCTACTTTTTGAGAACAAATAGTATTTGAATGTCTACAGCAAAATATGTTATCCGAGTCTGCTAGTTTTGGCACATGTAATTCCACATCTCAGCTGCCAGGGCTTTTCACTCCCACCTCTAGGTGTTCCCTATTTCTTGCAAGATAGTGCTGCATGAGGTGCTGGTCAGCAAACAACAGTTATTTAATTTACACATGCAAATACATTGACCAAAAGAAGAAGGTTTAAGTCATCTGTGCACTTTGCAGAACTGGATTCTGGGTGCATTTAGTCCTCTGAAGCCCCCACCCCTCCTTCAACTTTTTTTTTTTCCTGCAGTCTTGTATCTGATTTCCTACATACTGCCACTTATGTCTCCATTTTGCCATCAAAGTTGGCTGGCTCCTCCTTCCCTCTCCACCCTCCACAATTAATCATGTGTATTTCAAATGATGTTTCTCCGGTTGTTCTAGCCTGCTTTTTCCAAACTGCACCTTGGTTTTGTTTTCCTTTCTCCATTTGAATCTTGTTCAGCCCCTTTTGCTCCCAGTCTTTTGAGGCTTCTGTGGGGCAGCCCCCCTGCCTCTCTCCTGCCGCCTCACCCCCAGCCCCATGCTGTGCCCACCTTTTGCCCCTTCCTGTGTGTGTGCAGCCATGGGCTGTGAACACACACCAGCATTGCGCTTGGTTCTGTCAGCCAAGCTTCCCAGCCACATTTATCAAAATTATCCCACAGTTCCTTGCAGAGCCGAATATTAATAGGGTTCATTTAAAACCAAGAGTGTTACTAATGCTTTTTTTCCTGTGTGCTAAATGGGAGGAAACAAGAATTACCCAAACAAGCACACATGCAAAAAGAGGGGCTGTTCGGAATAGTAAATAAGGCGAGCGAAATTGGTGGCAGAGGAGATACAGACCAGTCAGCCGGGCACACGTGTGCCAAGTGCCCTAGTCATTACTCCCAGACCTACTGACAAGGCTGCTAGAGAGTCCCTCTGATGCCAAGGCTGCCTGTTTCTTCATGTCAATCTGATGCAGCTCTGCTTCAAAGCTAGGGTACAACTGGTGCTCCCTTCTCTCTTTGCTATGAAGGCTTAGGTGAGAAAATTAGAAGTCGAGATGGGGATAAGAAGGGAAGCTGGAAGATTAGTTAGGCAGGCTGCAAGAGCAAAAACATGCCCACATGTCATTTGCCCCTTTGTTAGGCCTCTGTTCATTCACCCTTTCTTTTAGATCTGTCTTTATTCAGATCAGCCAACCTGAAATTTTTCTCTTAACTTACACAAGGATCAACAATGCACGATCAGGTCATAAAGCAATCCCCTGCTGTTTCTGGGGTTTAGCTCTGGTTGCAGCATCTGGGCACACATTTAGCACTGCCACGTGCATCAGTCAGGGACTAACTCTGCTCATGGTGCTATGGGTAAGAGCAAGGATTGACTCGCTCCTTTCAGGAATGACCATTATTGCTGTGCTGAGAGATCCCTGAGACACTCTGCAAGCCCCTCATGCTGAGAAATGAGGGGAAATCCTCCCTCTTTTCCTTCTTGCTTTGACCTTTGCAGCCCTGCCAGCTGTCACACTTAAAATAGCCCAAAGTGCTTTGTGGTTCTCACATGGATATCTCCAGAGTGAGGCAACTTACACCAGCTGCCTTACCCAGGCTTTTCCTCGTCCTGTTCTGCCTAGCCTGGGGAGCCAGCCCTGGCTTGGGAAATAGAGGATTAGAAGAAACATCCCAAGTGCATAAAAGCACTACGATTGATACCTGTGTGCGATTAAATCTGGTCCAGCCTTTCAGTGCATTGCTCTGTGGTGGTTCTAGTGGTAATCAAAGCATAAAAAGCTCACGTAGTTGGCATCAGTGTGGGCCAACTCAGTCCTGGAAAAAAAGTGTTTGTTTCTAAGGAAAGATGAGAATGCTTTTCCTGTCTCCAGCCTTTGATTTATTCAGTGATAGGCAACAGGGACTTAGAGAATGCCAAGGAAGCTCTGAGAAAAGCGCTTGCATTTAATTAAGGACTGTGAGACATCCAGGGCTTGTGGGAGGGAAGTCGTCTGGTCCTATGGAAACAGGAATGTCAGAGCACTGCAGCCTGGATGTCTTCTTCCCATGAGCAAAAAGGGTACGGGTAGTCCAGGGAAAGATGGGATTTGTTCCTGGTGGGAATGGCAGGAAGAGAGGCGTAAAGATTAGGCTTCACAAGGGGAAACAGCAAAACGGTTGTTTATTACTGATATGAAAGCATCTGGGGATGTGAATGTAGAGGAGGAGTTTGATGAGAAGAAACAAAAAGCTTTGTGACTTCTGGAGCTTTATGGAGCAAAAACAGATCCCGAGCAGAGTTCATTTAAATGTGCAGTTTTATAGCTGTTAATGTGTTTCCTGGGGAAAAAGGAGGAGGGATTTAGCAGCAGTTACAATAAAGTAAATCACTTAAATGGAAGCAATTGTGCTCCCCAGCCTTCCTGCCTGTCAGTCAATTCACCAGTGTTTGCAGAGGGAAGGACATGATGGTTTTCGTGCTCCTCATTCCACGCTTTCCCAACAAGAAACCCCCCATGTCTCAGTCCCAGCCACCTCCCTGTAAACCTCTGTCAGCCCCATGGTTGTGCCTGATGGATACCTCTGCAGCTACGACTTAGTGGTCTCCTGTGCCCCTTCTCCCTCTTTGCTGTTGAGCGTTTCAGACTCATAAAGCTGTGTCTTTTAGACTCTTTTTTTCCGTGCAACACTGCTTCCAACCAGTTTTAGTCTGTTTGGGATTCTGCTTGGATTTCCAGAGGCTGTTTTGACCAACTAGAACTTGAGGGGGAAAAAAAAAACAACCAAAGAAAACAAAACACAAGACCTTTCCTGTGCAGTCGTTTCACAAGAGGACAAAATTTAATTGCAAAGTGAATTGGGGAGATCAGAGCAGCAGTGGCTGCAGGCAGTGAGGGGGAAGTTCAGCGCTAATAAATGAAACGTCCCTGATCCAAGGAGAGAAAATAATCAGCACAGCTATAGGACATACTTGGGACATGACACCAGGCAGCTGAACCTGTCAAATTAATAACACCCCTTTAATTTTGTCCAGCCATGCTACTAAGCCCTTTTCCCGTAGCTGGGTGCTATAAGCCACGCTGACTCCCCAGGATAAGGAGGGGAGCTGGGACAAAAGAAGGAGCTCGGCGGGGAGGTTCATAGCATTGCAGAGCATTTTGAGCATCTCACTACTGACCTGTAAAAGGGAGCAGCTGTAACAGTGGTGGCAGGCGGTGTCTCCAAGGGTGGGAGCTCTGAAGGCTCTGCTCCTAGTCCATGGAGATGGGGAAGTGTTCCCCGAGATACTGAGGGCTGGGACAGCCTTCTCCTCCCTCTGGCTGTGCCCACCTGGCTGGTACAAAACCACACACATAGCATTGCGTGCTTTTTCCTTCTTCTCTCAGCACACCCTCCTCTCCATGTTGTTATCCAGCGGGGCGAGATTCAGAGCTCAGGTGTCAGGTATCTGAGCAGGAGAAGGAGAGGAACAAAGATTCCTTCACACTGCTCATAACGTGGCAGTAGCCTTGAGCACACACCTGGCCTGGGAGCGTGGGGCACAGGGGAGGACAGGGAAGAAACAGAAAGACGGATGCTGGGCGCTGCAAGCGTAATTGCTGCCTTGCCTGTAGGTGAAATGAGTGCTGCTGCCATTCCCACTGGGGCCAATTTGCTGTTGCTGCTCTTATCTCCAATGTTCATCAGGCTGCGGCTACAAACCTGCTCTGTCCAGGAAGGCATGTGAACTCCCTCTCACCTCCTTTCACCTGGGCTCGTGATTTGAAAGGGAAGAGTGCACAGCAGCCCATCAAGGCACAGAGAGCAGTGCTGCTAAATTGCAAACCCCTTAGCTTGGGAATGAGGAAAAGGAAGCCTGAGGTATCAAAGCTATCCAGGTGCCCTATGAAGGGCTTGTGTGCCTGAAATGAGGGCCTGGCCTCTACAGTTAGGTCCTTGAATATGGTTTTGGATATTCTGGCTGGCTGTGTGTTAACAGCACTCAATTCACAGCACTGCACTTTTAATGCACAAAAACTACTTCTCAGACCACGTGTCCCTAGGATCTAAGTCCAAAACTGAAAATATGGGACTTCCTGACAAAAGCCCTCACATCCTTTGTGGTTTTCAGCAAGCCCCTTAAATTCTCTGGGCCCCATTGCTTCTCCCTTCTTAACTGCATTGCCTTTAAAACTTGAACTAGACTAAACTATCTCAAACAGTGTTATTTTAAGCATCCTGCTTATCATTTTCTAGGGGATAAAAAAAAGAGCTGCGTTTCAGACTGAGTTGCCATGTTCTATTGAAACCCAGTTGCAATTTTTTTTGTTTTTAGCAAGAGTTTAATAATTAATTTGACCATTTTGCACTGAACAGCATGCAGAATTAAAAGCACATTTTTGCGAGCGAACTAATAGTTCAGATTCCTTATTTAGCTCTTAGCCAACTAAGAAATAGACTCACTTTGTAACTTCCGATTCCACATTCTTGTGGTACAGACTGGGGAACGTCATTTCATTTTGCTTATTCCGATTAAAACCAGTGTTCTGTCTGCAGGTCCCAATCAAGTCCTTCTAAGGCTGCAAACAAAGGCTGAGAGATAGTCCCTGCCCTGCACAATCTACAGCTTAAATAGACCAGATAAAAATGGAGCGGTAGAAAGAAAAAGCATTGCTACTCCCAGTGAGATGAGGCATGTGGAATGTTGCCCAAAATAAGAGCAAGTGAGTGGCAGGGCCTGGCTCTGAACTGCTGTAATCAGTAAAATATTCTATTTTTGATAACTTCCTTGTCTTCTCTGTCCCTTGGCACCCCCGCCCGCTTAGAATTTTTTAGCATACATAAGCATATATTTTGCAGAAGACGTACTTTTCCTACTTCTTTTGCCCAGTCAAGTTTTAAATACCCCAAACTGAGGAGCTGGAGGAGGCACGAATTGACCGCGGGTGATAGGAAGAAGAAACAGACAAGATTGCTTACTTCTGTTCATCCCTGAGTCGTTTTCTTTGGATTTTTTTATTCTGTTTTGTCTTCTATGTAAAAATAAAAAAGAAATTGAAGATCCTAGTAATAAATACCAAGGCTGCTCCACAAGTAACACCTATTTCATTACGTTGGCACGTGATGTCAGAGGTGGATGTAGCTGGTATGGCAGTAGATGTTGAACTGGCCCACCAATATTCCCTTACATGTTGTTGCTGTGCAACAGATGGCCGCAGAGAGGTAGTGTGGCAAAAATGGCGACTGACATGGGAGTGCAGATGAAGCCAAGGTGTGTCACTGAATCCCTTCATGAAGAAAAAATGGCACTCATTGACCTTCACCAATGCTCGCTGAGTGTTTATGGAGACCAAACAATGGATATGAGCACAGTGAGGTGGTGGTGGTGCGTTTCATCAGTGACGACAGCAACAGTGGGGCACCTCTACTGGTGCAGGTTGTTATGAGCATGGCATTCAGGCTCTCGTTCATCGCTGGGGAAAATGCGCGGCTAATGGTGGTGACTGCTGAAAAAGAGTGCTTTGTAGCTGAGAATATGCTCTATCAAATAGTGTTATGGTGCTCTTTGTATCTATCGTAGTTTCCATGGAAATAAATACGTGGCATTATTTTTGAAGTAACCCACGTATAAAAGCACACAGGTGCAATAGGTGATAGGTTAGTCTATTACGTTGCAAGGGTGCACAACCACGAAACAGTTAACACTTTCAAATGCAGTCCTACGACCTTCTGTATTTACTGTAGAGAGGACCAATTCTGGCCAAGTTTGCAAGAGTGCTGGAGAGGTGCTTCAGCGCTGGGATAATTGGTGAGCCGTATATCAAGCTCTTCTCCGGCTAACAGTGAGCACGCTCAGATAAAGGCTGCTTTTAGTCATTAGCCTTAGCCATATTGTATAATACTATGAAATGAGCATTGGTCTAGTCTGGTCTTCGTGTTGAAGTGAGATGTTGTGCACGAGCTGTGTCATCTTTTTTATATTTAGACTTATCAATCCAAAGACTGCCTTTCTTGTTTTTTCTACGTCTTTTAGGTGCTGCTGCATACCTAAATGAATTGTTCCACTGAATGTGTTATGTTAGTGGTGCTAACCACCACATGATGCCTTCATAATTTGTCTGAAACTTTATTCTTCTACCATGTAATCTGCCTAGATGCCAGGGACTTCGCTGTCACCTTTCACTTTTTCAGCATTGGTCTTCACCATATTGAATGTGTGCATTTCAGTGTTCTTCTCTCTTATTCATCGTAGTTTATTGGGCCTCAAGTGAGGGAAGCAATGCATTTGAAACATGATTGAAGCTGATACACTTTAACTTGTCTTTAAAGACAGATACAAGCTTATGTGCTGTCCCCAGTACTGATCTTTTATAGACTGGGCCTTACATCATGTTTGTACTGAGCTAATAGTGGGCCAGGCTGCTTTACCATTTACTCATCTAGAATTTAGACAACCCACATTTTTACGTTTGTCAGTGCTTTGAGAAGTCTGTTCCAAAAGTTGCACACCCATTCTTTCTGAAAAGGTGTGTGGACCTCTTCAGACCCATGATCTTGCCATGACCATGCGAGGACTATTATTTTTCTAATGAAAATAATAGACTAGAGCTAATTAGCTTGTTTAATTCTATTCTGCCTCTATACCTAACCCCTGCATATCCCATTTTGTTTATCTGCCCTGATGGATGTTTGCAGCTCCTCCCAACTGAGCATCATCCCCAGCTTTCATTAGGAAGCGACTTCTTCAGGCTCATTAATGAAGATGTTAAATGAAAGCAGACCTCACACAGATTCCTACAGCACCTCACTTACCCACCTACTTACAACTTTGCTCTTACATGCCCCTTGTCGTTATCCTTGTTTATGGTTCTTCAGGCAATTTCTAATCCGTGACAGTGCTCCTAACCCAAGACAGATTGAATTAAATTCACTAGCAGGAGTTCGTGAAGCACTGTATTAAACATTGCACCCTTTGAATTCCCTGCAACCCTGAATTTTAAAACAGTCTAAAAATAGCATCACTGGCCATGCAGAGATTATACTGGACCCTCACAAGTTATAGAGTTGTGGTTTTAGAACAGGTGATAAATATTATTAGCTTGATGAGGCTGGAAGACTGCCCCAGCTCAGGTCTCATCATCTCCAGAATTGACATTGCTTATGCTGTAACATCACTCCTGAGCTACCTGATTTAGAACTTCCATCTGGTTTGTAAGTCACTGTTTTTCCCTATTGAATTAATAATTTAATTGCTGATATAGGCAGTAGCTTAAATACGTGCTTAGCGCTTATCCTTGCTCCAAAAGTGAATTCCAAACTCAGTGCTACAGTGCAAGGTGAGAATTGGGCAAGCAAGGTTTTCATTCTAATCTAGTTCAGGAAAAAATACATCATATTTCACTACTAATCTTTCCCTGGTGAACAATTAGACCATCATTACTATTTATTTGTTTTCTATATTTCCTTCAATCTGCTGTCTCTCCAAGGGCATGATTTTGAAGGAGTCCCAAGAGCTCAGTAGATGAGAAGAGTGAGATCAAGGGGAGAAAGAAGCTGATAGATACTCCCACGGCCATTTCCTAAACAATGCAGGCCAAAACAGAACAGTGGTCATCAGTAAAATCCTGCAAATGATGATTCATATAAAACTGTGAAAGCTGTGATCAGAAAACGTGATGCAGCTTCCTACTGGAAGACCAGTTCTGTCGGCGTCAAAGTGTTTTGCAGGAGCATGGTGATGCAACAAATTTTTTTGACAGACGAGTGTCACAACAAATCATTTTAACTTCCTCATTTCATTTCACTAATGTCAAAACATTTAACTGCAATGAGGCAAAAACGTTTCATTTTGACTGTATCATTACATTTAATTTTGTTTAGATTGGCATGTTAATTTTGATACCATATATTTATACCTAATGTTGCAAATTGTTACAAAGCAGTAGAAAAGAACCCTACTTTTCATGCTCTTAAAATATAGACCTAAAATGTTTGCAGAGTTAATATTTAATGAGCAACTGCATTCTCTCCCTGAGGTAAATATCTTATCCTACAATGGTAAGAGGCAGCCTTCAAATATTTCTACCAGTGCTGCTGTCCTCTGAGCTCCATATAGTTTGTGAGTTCTGCGTGCCCTGTCACATATAATTAGGAGCTGTTGAGTGAATTGATCGGTTAATTTCCATCTCGCACTCAGATGCATTTAATCCATTAGCTGATGATTTGTAGGGATTTTTTTTTTTCCTGAATATTTCCTCACCTGTGTTTTATCAATAGTTAAATTGATCGGGTCGCCATTACTCGCTGCTTGTCCAAACCCTGTTTCTTTGTTTGCCTCTTTCCTGGCCATGTGGTATTTTAACAAGCAGTTGGCACTTCAGTCATTTAAATGTCATCATGAATGTCACCTCTTTTTGTTTATTTATTAATCAGCGTTCCTAGTATCGAATGATATTTCCAAATAAAATTCTTTCTTCCTTTCAGTAGCCTCTAGCGTGATCCCATCACTGCTTCACAGTACTGTTATTTGCTCCTTGGTCAAAGACCCAGCCAAAGGCAAACCTTCTTTGAGGTGTTCTGAACGCCTCAGCAGTTCCAGGAGAGCACGTTGGTCATGGTTGTTTATAAGCAGCTTTTTGAGGAAGGGAATTTTCCACCTAATACTGTTTCTTCTGCAAGGTATCATCTGCAAATTAGGTTTTCTAAAAGTAGGCCTAGATTACCAGACTGGCCTTTGTAAAAGAAAAAGCCTTGGTCAAATTGCAGAGCAGTGAGTCTGAAATTCTGGACTGTTGCATTTCCACTCGGACCAAAAAGCTCAATTGAGACCCAGGCTACGGATACATTAAATACTGCATGCACATAGAATCATACAATGGCTTAGGTTGGAGGGGACCTTAAAGATCATCCAGTTCCAACCCCATGCCATGGGCCTTGAGTGCCTCCAAAGATGGGGCAGCCACTACTTCTCTGGCACGTGCACTTGGCTGGGGAAGTCCTTGGTCCAAAGTCTTGGAAAACAGAAGAGGAAGAGAAGGAGGAAAGAGAAGGCAAACAGGGTGGCTCAGAGCTGTGAGAGAACTCTGTTCTCTGTTCTGTGGCAGTTAGAAACCAGGCTTAGCTACCTTCCCTTACACTACCCCCTTCTGCCAGCCCCAGTATCTTCTGCATCTGTCACTACCTGTTTCTTCATCAGCTATTCCTTATTCCTCTCATTTCTCTCTCAAGTATATGTATACAACTCTGGCACACAATGGTAAGCACTATTGAATTCCAGCTTTTTCTCTGAGTAAATGGACCTGCTCAAAGTTCTCTGTGTCCCTCAGCTAAGAGAGTGATGGAATTTGCAGCGTAAGGTGAGATAGAGTGCAGGGCAATTTACCAACAGTTTTTGTGGCTCCTCTTAGCTCATCTCAGTACCAACCCCATTCTGTAGGCAGCCTCACCCCCCAGCCCACCCTCCTCCTTGTTCCCCATTCCCTGGCTGCTAGCAGCAGCCTACCTAAGTCTGGCTTTCCCCTTCTCCCAGCCTCTCTCCACTTTAAATAAAAACAACAAAACCAAACCACACATCCTTGTGAAGAAAACTGAGGGGCAGAAGAGATGGCCCATCAGCTGCTAGGAGGATAGAGGAAAATAAACTGAAATATTTCATGCCCTGGGGACAATGCTATATTGCACTAGAGGAGAGTGATAGACGTAGACAGGTATCCAGGCTTCTTGCAGCTGTACTCGCCAGCCCAGCTTACTTTCTCAGCCCTAGTTCCTTCCTGAGTCAGCTTCCCCCTTCTGTCTTTGATGACCAGGAAGTCTGTAGACTTGAAGAAAGCCAAACCAGTTGTCAAGAGGGTTGCATTCATCATATGGTGCCTGTACTTCCCCTGGGAAATTGCAAGGTGTCCTCAGAGTTGAAGGATTGAAAGCCACCAGTTTAGGTCATTTAAACTAAGTTATACAAACCCATAGATCCCAACTCCTGGAAGAGAAATGTCCACTCTCCTCAAATGAGGGACACACTGGTAATTTCCCAGTAGGCCAAACACAGCCTTCACTGTGCAAACAGCAAAGCAGATTAAAGCTGCACTCAACTTTAATACAGCACCACAGCCTAAGGGCACTATAGCTGCTCTGATTTGGGGACCAGGCAGATCAGAATGGAATCTGGCTCAATGGGATCCCGGTTCTCATTTCATATCAAATTGAAGGCAGCCAACAGAGCTACTCTGTGCAGCTCAGGGACCACAGTGAGGACAGCTCTGTCTTGGCTGTTTGGCAGGTTACAGACCACCAGCCAAATGAGAGCTCCTGAAGAGGCAAGACGTTTCAGGAACAAACTGCAGTATATGTGTAAGTGCTTATATTTGTATGCATGTATGTGTATAAATATTTTTATGTATTCTAAGTATGTATGTATTTTACATATATATGCACAGAGATACTCACATATGACAGTTTTATGGCATACATATTATTTTTCTGCATGGGGTTGCTCGGTGTAATGCATTGGGATGCACATCTCTACCCACACTCTCCAAATAGCCTTACAAATAGTTGTAAGTCTTCAGTGTTTCACTCAAGCCAAAGAGTAGCTTCTCCAAACATGTATCTGAGCCAGAATTCCTCCCTGATCAGGGGAAATATCTCCAGTAATTCTGCCCAAAGGAGGGATCTTTTTTCCCCCTCCTCCTTCCATCCCCCTCCTGTGTCCAAGCCTAGGCATCAGTACAGCACAGAGCAGCAGAGGTTACGGGGATGATGAATCTTTGAACAGGCAGTGTCCTTCTTGATGCAGTGCCTGACAGCTGGTTGAGATCAGCTGTGATAGCAAGGAAGGGTAGGTTGACATATCACATAAAAGTAAACATCTTTGGATGGCTGCAGGTGAGATCACCATGAAAGTGATTTAGGCTGCTTTAGGGGAAAAGAAGAGAGAGGAGTCAAGAGGTAGATGTGTTTCTCAAGCAGCTGGGGCGGATGCTGGTCATTTCTGGAGGTTTGAATAGTAGGGGGAGAGAAAGCATGTGCTTGCCCCTTATCTGAGCTGCTCTGAGCTCAGCCTTCGTCTGAATGGGCAGCAGATGATGGCATTGTGTCATTAATTTTAATTTTGCTATTCCTCAGCCACATCCAGCAGACTTCCCTGGAGTTCAGGAGACAATAGGAGCCTGTGGGCTCCTCCTGTTCTTGTAATGAATGCATTTGTAATCAAAGAACTGTAGAATCATTTGAGTTGGCAGGGACATGTAGAGGTCTTCTTGTCCAACTCCCCTGCAACGAACAGGAATATCTACAGCTAGATCAGATTGCTCAGAGCCCCGTCCATCCCCACCCTGAATGTCTCCAGGGATGGGGCATCCATCTCCTTGGTTCTGCTGGTCAGAAGAGCACCTTAGTGCTGATACAGCCAGCCAAAGCTGTTTGCATCTTGGTGCTGTGCTTCCAGCTGCTAAGTCAGGAGAGAGTTTTATATACCTCTGAGCTTTCTGTCACACCTCTCTGAGCTAGAGGTATGGTTTCCATCTCCACTTTCCTTAGTGTTCCCTCAGTACTGCTGACCATGCTCAGTGCCTTAGACCTCCTCTTGAACTACAGGTTTTTGTCTGTTTGTTGTCAGCATCTTACCTCCACAAATCAGGAGATGGCTTGAGGCACGAAGAGTGTGCATCTGCAGTGCTGACCTTTGACTTCCAACAAATCTCTCCCCTGCATTTCTCCTTCTTGAACCAGGTCTTGGTTGCTGTCAATCTCCTTCCATTCTGCAGTGCAACTGACCGGACATCTCAAATCCAAAACAAGTTTTCCTGCCCAGCATGATGGGGAAGTACATCTCCTTCCCTGTTGTCACCACCTCTCTTCTGAGGTAACTAATAAATTGCTCTGAGTCTTTAAATGGACTGTTATTTCTTCCTTCCATCAGCGCTCTCTCACTCTTAACTCTCAGTGCAGCTTCAGCTTCAATGAATTTATTGGCATGACAGGGTACATAGGTGATGCCAACGTTGACAACTTAATTCATCAAGCACTACTGTCTTTCTCTCATCTACAGTCTTCCGTCACTCCTTTCCTCTTTCCCCTTCCTCAGCTCACCTTTTTCTCTGTCTGTCTGGCTATGTCTGTCCTTCTGTCTGAAGTTCTCTCCCTCTCCCCCTCCTTCTTGCTCTGGTAGCCTCCCTAGGTGATAGTTAGCTATCTCACGCTCAAGACAATCTGTCTCTCCTGACAAACAGAGCCATCAATCAGAGGGCTCACCAGAGGGGGAAAGAATTGGTCTTTGCAGCACAGTGGCTATTTTCTTCTCTCTGCAGCGCATGTGGGGTGGGGGGTTGAGGGCAAAAGTCTTCAAACTGACTTACAGAAGCCACATTTGCTTTAAGGCTGGTCTGGGACTGCGGAAGAGCGAGCTGTTGTGTAACAGAAGACAGAGGAAAAGCCCGTCAACACCAAATGTGTATAGGCAGGTAGAAATATCATTTAAGAAGTCCAACAACTTGACAAAATCCCCCCAGAGAATAAGGACTCTGTTAAATAGAGTAGTAAATGATCTGTCCTTCTCACCCCCCCCAATCCCATAATCTTTTGTTGGCATGGCAATTGCCAAAGTGTATAAAGAAAGAGACAGATCCCTCAGGTATCTGTCAGCACTAGATACAATCAACCCAGGACAGTGTGTGTGTGGTATTTAATCCTCCATACATCAAGCATATGCCCAGGATATAGCGTCACACTGTATTTGTGCTGCATCCCTTGTGCCTATTTGTCATGAGTGTCTGTGCCTGATCCAGTGACAGGTTGATCCATAGTGTGATGCCATCTCGGTTATGTCTCTGCTTTTCCTCAGACTTTGGCAGAGTTTTCATCATTGTGTTCTGATGCAAAGTTTCTTTGTTTTCTTAATCTCTCTTTATACTTTAAGGAAATCAGTTTTTCAGACTCTAGTTTATCATGACCATCAGAATAGAAAGTGTATGTGTGTGTCCCTCTCATCCATCAGTATTCCTGACTGTACTGATTGCACTTCTACTTGGCTTTAAGTTTTTACAGTGTTTTCTAGATTCCACTTTTTCCCCATGATGCACATGGCTGATTTTCTCCTTTATGAAAAACCAATTTTGAACCATAGAATCACAGAATGGTTTTGGTTGGAAGGAGCCTTAAAGATCAGCTAGTTCCAACCTCCCCGCCATGCATGGGCAGGGGCACCTCCCTCTAGACCAGACCACCCAGGGCCCCATCCAACCTAGCCCTGAACACCTCCAGGGATGGAGCATCCACAGCTTCTCTGGGCAGCCTGTTCCAGAGCCTCACCACTCTCCAAGTTAAGAACTTGTTCCTAATGTCTAATCGAAATCTGCCCTCTTTTAGTTTAAAACCATTACCCCTTGTCCTATCTCTACATTACCTGATAGTCTCTCCCCATCTTTCCTGTTGACTTGCCACATTAAGGTCTCCTTGGAGACTCTGCTATGCTGAACAACGCTAACTCTCTCAGCCTGTAAAAGAGTATTTTATTTTTACTTTACATCAGCAATGAAGAATCAGAAACAGACTGTGTAGTCTGTCTGTGGGAAGGTCTGCCTCGGGTTTGCCCTTTTTGCTTTGCCAAGAAAGTCTGCAGCATGATAATTCCTCATGGAGAATCCCCTTTAACAGTCTGAGGCTTTGCAGATTCTCCTCCCCTAACCCTCCTATTCATCCTTTGGGGCTGTAGAGGTGAAGGCATTGTACCTGTCATGACACCAGTCAGATACCAATCACTGGGGATGCCATACATCTTGCGCTCAGTAATTCTCTAAGAGTAGAACGGACAACTGAGCCTCAGAAAGGTGGATTGACTTACTCAAGGTCATAGCAAAAGTGTGCAGCATAACAGTCACTGAACTTGGAATAGCAGACCTACCGAGTCATTCACAAAGTCGTTGCTCTCTTCATTTTTGAGTAGAGTTGCTTACCTTGATAACTATGACTAGTGCTCAGGTGTGGATGTGCTCTTACGGCAGAGAGACAAGGCTGTGTTTTCCTCTGAATGTAGCTTTTGATCACCTGCAGTGATGGAAGCAAATGCAGTTTTGAAGTGTTCTTTGGTGAGCAACAGGGAAAATCACTTCATCCCCTCTCTCTGGCCACCAGTGCTAGATTCTGTGGTGGGTAGTGTTTTCTTGCAGAGTGTCAGACAAAAGGTGTCTGTGGAGGTGTTGTCTCACTCAATATGAAGGTGCTGGAGATCTTTTCTTAATTATTCTCCTGAGAGGACAATGTCTGCCCATTTCTTCTCAATTTGTTACTCACTGTCCTGAAATTTCTTACAAAGTCCTGCTGCTTCTTTCTTGCAGACCCCTGCAGGTATAACTTTTGTGTAGACACCCATGCTTCTGACAGCTAGACAATTTTGGGTGTGGGTAATTTCACTCAGCTCCAGTGGAATTTGCCTACCTAAGGGTTTGGTTCCCTGTACCTCTCTACAGACCCAGCACATAATATGCTAAGTAACTCAGTACGCTAACACTGAGAGACCAGCAAAAAAATTCCTGTCAGTTTTGAAGAGTTCAGACTTGGAACCCAGTGGGGGAAAAGGGACAGCCAGCATCTTTAATGTGCCTTGCTAAAGCTGGAGGCTATAAGGAATAAGCCTCATGCCTGGACGTGGGGGAGAGATTTTCCTTTAATTGAAATGGCACCAGTAATGTGTTTACAGAGCAAAGCTCTTGGAATCCATCCCTCACATCCCTTGTGGTTGTCTGTGCATATACAGCATGTCCTTACCACATGGCAAAGCTTGGAAAACAAAACAGTGGGAAACTTCCAAGACCTCAAGGTGCTGCTGCACGTGACTGAACCAAAACAGAACACTCTTTCTTTTGGCAGAGAGTCTCGGAGAGCAGAAACTCTACTCCCCAAGAAACCTTGGCTCTCCATTGGTTTGTGGGAAGGAGGTTGTGGGAAGGAAATCACCACAATTACATCTTAGCTCTAGTTGGCTGCTTGCTTTGTTTGAAAATGCCTTTACTTCAGAAGCACTGTATTTGCTTTCTTGTCTTTACTGCTGGATCACATTTGTGTAGATGAGCATATCTGACAAGGGCTTTTTTGCCTTGAACTCTCTAGCTTTCCTTTCTCAGATGGCTGATGATAACATCCTGACCTTTATAAACACACTGCTGCAGCTATCACCAAGCTTTACAATAACTAACAATTGAAGGTCTCACAGCTGGCATTTCATAACTGCATGTGCTGAGGAAGGCCACCATCTGTGGATCCAGCAGTAGTGACAATATAGGAACGTACTGAGCAGTCCAAGCTGAAAAATTATGAAGATGCGCTTTGAGTCTTTTTCATGCTCAAAATTTGCAAGATTTTTGGAGGTTGGTCCTTGGATCAGGTTCTTTGTTTGCTTGATGTGATTTTGGTGGGGCCTTCAGCAACTCTGTGCTAAGACATTAGTCCCCTTATTGCTGAACCGACCGCACAAGCAGCTGTGGTGTCTTCTGTTATAGAATGTCCATCATTCATTGAATTGGACCAAGTGAATCCTCTTGACGGTCAAACAGCTATATTTTCTTCCCGGACTGCTGTCCTAATCCAAGTTGGAGAATTATAGTGAATTCTCTTATTATATTATTATCTTATTATATTATTCTCTCTCTTAGAGAGAATAAAATCTCTCTCTATATAGAGAATTATATATAATAATATATAGAAATATATATAGAGAGAGAGAATCACCAAAGTTGGAAAAGACCTCCAAGACCATCCAGTTCAACTGTCCACCTACCACAAAATAGTTCAATGACAGCATATAGTAGTCTTCGCTCTTCTCCAAATCTGTGCCCCTAATGCAGGAATGAATTTTATCCAAAATTCATGGAAGATTTGAGTATGGGATTTTTTCACTTTATTCTCTATACTTTGTACTAAAAACAAAATCAGGATTTCCAAAATGCCACAGTAGCTTTGTGCTCCCCTGGAAGCAATCTAGAAAGGTGGTTACGGTAAGCTGTCCTTCTCCATTTTGCTCATTTCAACACATAAGAAGGAAAGCCTGCTAATAAAAAATGTTTTACATCTACCACATACATTTGATTTGAGCAGAAGGCTTGCAACTGAGAAGTTGTGGGTATTGGTTGAAACTGAGCCAGATCCTCGGGTATGTGGTATGCACAAGACACTTGGAGCATTGTATTCACTGCCCTGTGGCTTATCACAGAGACTGTGGCATATACCACGGGCAGCCAGTGGAATTTGAGAGTAGAGTTTGGAGAGAGCTGCCTTTTCTTTTCAGCCTGTGTGTAGATTTCCATCCGATGGTTCATGAAGGCTATTCTCTTCTGCGTCGTCTGTCCCTAATGAGCTGAACATAAGCAAAAGTATGCAATCTGAAAAATAAATCATCAGACAAAAACTCTTTGTTTCTGGTTCTCCTGACTATACAGCCATGATAGACAACCCTGCCTTCATCCAGAGTGGGATGTCTGCCGAAACTTACTTCCTACCCTGCTTTTCTAATCAGGAAAGCTTAGTCATCTTTGTAACTCGTAGACACCCTCTCTGAACCTGTACCTCTCGCCCTGGAGCGGCATAGGCTTTTCTCTCTGCTTTCTGACTACATCTGGCCTATGCTCTCCAGTCTACTTCCCAAAGAACGAGGTAATAGGCAGCAACCAGGGACTGCTGGGACTCAGTGACTCAGTTAAAAATCCATAATATGGCTCCTTTCTTTCCTCTCAGCTGTCTCTGTTATGGTTGCAGTGCTTCCTGAAGCCATCACTCACTCTTGCTTTAAAAGAATTTGTTCAGAAATCCTTAACACCCAAGGAGGATCTCCCTGGGCTTTGAATCAAGCTTGAAAATAGCTGTACATTAGCTCTACATCCCATATACATCCAACACGCTTAATATTTACATGAAAAAGATTTTCTTAACAAAACTCTCTGAGATGCATTTGGAGGACTTGAATGCTAAGGAGAACATTTCTCACAGCATTTATCTTCTGGGAGGGTGGGTTATATCTGCAGAAGAAAAGATCTTTTATTACTTCCATGCTGTAACTAAATACTTCCAGATTTAAAAAAAAAAAAAGAATGGGCTGAGGGAAAATATAACCACACTCGAAGCACAAAGACCGAATGCTGTGTAGATTTGTAGGCCTAAAAGTGTTTGGGATTAGGCAGCATTCCAAGGGTTAATCCTTTGGGATGAGCGTGGTAAGTACTTCTGTTGTTGCTTACACATGCCCTGTGAAGGAGGCTGTGTTTTCACAGCGGGCCTCTCCAGGAGAGTTGGTCAGAAAGCATTTGCAGTCAGCTTCAGCAAGCGCAGACGGTTTTTGAGCTGAGAGAACCCAAGCAACGCCAAAGGCAAATGCACAGAGCTTTCTTTTGAAGAGATGAACCACAGATAAGTGGATCGCTGCAACCCCAGCATAAATTTGATATGTTAATTAAAAGGAAAAAAAAAAAAAAAAGAGGTTGCATAGCAAGCAACCAATACTTCATATACAGAGGTTGGAATCTGGAGTTAAGGAGACATCAGGCATGTTCCTGGCTTGTGCTTTCTGCTAAGTATGTGGCTGAGAACCTGGTGTCCAGAATTCACATATGTGGGCTGGCGACTCTTTGCTTGGCCAAAGGGGTCACCCAGAATCCTGGGTGAAACGCTAACAGCATGGGAGCAGGCCTGGGGCTTAGGCCTGGAGCTGGAGCTGCTTTAGGGTAGAAGGCTGGGATCTGGGATTAAGGGTGAGGCACTGGGCTAGGAGCAGGACTGAGACTGCTTTTACCCCCGTCCCACAGCATCACATCAGCGCACTGAAAAATGAAGCTGGCTGGAGACTTAAGCTGTTTGTTTTTTCTCTCTGGTTTGCTCTCAGTTAGGAAGTAGAATAATTCCTCTCTTGACAAGTTCGTGGAGATGAGTTTAAAATAAATCAGCAGGAATGAATGTAAGCAATAGAGCCCAGTTCTGTGCTGATGTTTTCAGTGGGTCTCAGATAAGGCAGTTTAGCAGGTTTACACTCCATGTTTTTCTCTGCTAAGAAGCAATGTACTGAGAGTGTTTGCCATGCAATTTGATGTGGAAAAACCGTCCAGGCACTTAAATATGTATCAGATGAGGCAGAACTTTCCTTTGGACAAAATGGTTTGGCTTGTCAGCACTGACTCTCTTTCAATGCAGCAAAGCCTGACACGCTACCCAGCCCAGAAAACTGAGGGGTTTCCCACATGGCTTTGATTTACCACATCCTGTTTGCTGCTCCACTCCCATTCAGTGCAATAGGCACAGTCCCCATTTGGATTTAAATGATTCCCTATGTGACCACCCAGCAGGTGAGGCTCAGCTGCTCAAGAGGGAAGCTTGCTCTCACGCAAAGGCCAAACTGGCAGCCCCCATGCTTCCTTCGGCCTGTGTTCTCTGTACATCAGCAGCAACTGATGCTCAGAAGGAAATCTGCCTCAGTGAAGCAGGCAGTGCTGGGACTGGCTACTGCAGGTCTCTTTGGTGGCTTCCTTGCTCGTGATGGGGCAGACCATTCCCTAAAGGATGTCAGGGATGAACATGGCAAGACGTGTCCCTTAGACAACAGAAAGAAGCAGATTTTACACCTTGCTGAAAACACCGCAGTGTATTTTGAGAACTTTTTTGAATCCCAAAGGGTTCAGAACAAAAACATTGTTTTTGCTGTCTTTCACTGTTTCCTTCTACTTCACCAGAAGCCTTAAAGCTACTGGAAGAGGCGCAGGCGGGATGAAGCAAACATAGCAGAGCAGAAGGTCAGAGAGACGTTTTGAAGTCCGCACTTTTCAGTGAAGTTCAACAACTTCCCTCTCTGCCCTCCTGCCCTGGTGACAGCTTCAGCTCCCCGGTTGAGGCTGCAGCATGAATCAGACCGTAAAAAACACGTCTCGGGTCTCATGTCGCATTTCATCTGTAAAGTGCTTCCAAGACATTAGCATGCCACATCCCAAAGGGCATCTGAATTTTACTTGCTAGCCCTCAACTTGCTCCCGTGCAGACTAGAGTAGCAACAAGCTGTTTCTTGTTACTACTGCAAAGAGCTGTGATTAGCCTGCTGCACACATAAGAGGGAAATTAAACCATTTAGTTGTGTTTAGCAGCTCAGCCCCTTCTTCAAGCCCTCTCTCCCCACTAACACACTGACTAAACAATGACTAATGAGGCCAATTTGCTGACAATTAATTGCCCCAGGAAAGGACCCCTAATTGTGGTGAGCAAGGTGGAAGCTCTAAAGCATTCAAGGGCGTGTGATGGTCAGCATCCCCCCTACCTCTGCCTTGGGGCCTATTAGCGACTTGGTATTTGTTGCAAAGTGCCGTTAATTGGGAGCTGGGGACAAGGAAATGAGAACTCTGGAGGCTAATTGATAGGCACCTGCAGAGGGCTTTAGTAGCTGCAAAAAGTTCCTTTGACTTTTGAGAGAAGTCCTGATGTTTTCTTTTTGCCCTGAAAGCCAGGGGCTCCTGCGGATTGGTGGGTGGGAGCCTTATTTTGCCCAACAGATGGGGGTCCCACTTGCCAAAAGAGAGGGAAGTAAACAGACTGGAGGAGGTAACTAACTAATGGGGATATATGGAAATGGTTGTGGTGACTTTCTTGTCTGTATTCAAGGTTCCCTTCTTGGGACAAGCTATTAGAGCACTTAGTGGAGATTATGGGCTGTTGGGCTTTCTTATTTTCAGTACTGTTTGCTTCTACTTTTTGGGGAGATTAAATAGCTTTTGATGTATCTCAGGCCCAATGAGTGGGAATAAGACTTTTTTATTATTATTTTATTTTAAATGCATTTCGTAACATACTGACAAAATACCCAAACATTAAGCAGGTCTATAATTTTAGACTGGGGAGCAGCTGCTCCAGAGTTTGTAACTCACAGTCTTGTGCCAAGCCCCATCTGCCAAAAGGGAGCAGCCAGGAAGCCTGGCTGTGAACTACAAGGGATGGCCTTGATGCTTTCTTGTTCTGTCCTCTACTGCACTCCACTCCTGAGCCAGCCTCTGTGGCTGAGAGCTTGCATCTCCTAACCGTTGGGCTGACTGGGGAGGTAGCATCACTCATTACCTGTTTCCATAGCCTCATATGATAAAGCTGACCTAGCGTACACAATTACAGCTAATATCTCAGGAGGAGTTTTGAGCTCTGAAGGGGTTTGGTCATAAAAGGCAAGGATAACAACAGCAGATGTTGTGCGTTCTCTTGTTTGTGGTTTCCTTGCTGCATCCTGTATATGGCCCCTGGCTTGCAATAACTGCTGTAGTGGGTGTTTTTGAGACACGGCAATGTTTTGTGGAAACAAATCACTTGCTTTCATTTTGAGAGCAACAGTGATTGCGCTGGGGGAGCGTGCTCTATTTTTCATGTCTCGGTCTTTCTTATTATATAAATTAATGTGAGTTGCAGTTGTCATGAAAGTAACAGATTGACAGCAATTAACTTGAACGGGCTTAGTGCAAAGCAGGTTTTGTGCAACCCTTTCCTACCTCGCTCTGTCACTGCACATTGCCTGGGACGTGCATTTCTCCACCAGCTCTGTCCTTGTCCCCCTCCTGCTGTGCAGCCCCCACTCTTCCAGATTTGAGCTTCTTGAGAAGAATGGCTGTTGGTTAATTTGTCATTTATTATTTACAGTCAATGATATGTACGAGGAGATGCTGAGCTTGCGTCAGGCTTATCGTAGATCTGAAAGGTAGAAGAAATGAATAGGCATTCATGAAAAGCCGTTCTGCCTTGAACTCATTTCCAGCTCTCCAGAATATGTCATTGGTATGAGTATGGCTGTGGTATTTGGTGCTCTGCAAATTGGTCCCTTCTCTCACCCCTTCCAGTGGGTTCCTAAGCACAGGGTAATGTCTGCCTTTTTATGCTGAAGGGAGGAAAAGAATCTGTCAGCTTAGTCTTCCTCAGCAGTACCATAGACCTGGGAGTGCTTTCCCAAAGTCACCAGAGCCAAAAGGGTCTGACAGCAGCCTGATCTCTGAAGTCCTTCAGATGAATAGGAGAACATGGGAAAGTGCTGTTTAATTGCAATGCTTCCCATTCTGCGTGTCTCCAGGCTGTGATTTTTTGCCCTAATGCTAATGGCTCGGAGAGGCCAGGCATGAGAGGTTTTTCTAGACGAGAGTCACCAAGAGATGGCTGACCAAGAGGAAGCTGTCACATCTCAGAAGCTCCTGGGCCCATGAGATTTTTTTTTCTCAGCATTCATTCCTCCAGCAGTCTGGGAACTGTGAACATATAACACAACCCACACTTGGGAAAAAAAATAATAAGGACAAAGCTTCTCATTTTAAGACTATCCTAAAAAGGTGTGTACAAAGTAATGACAAGTGCCAAGTAGGCAATGCTAACTGTTGCTGGTGCTGACAATTTCAGCATTTTTAACATGCCATCTTGACATCTTGAAAATTAAGTCTCTGACTTTTTTTTGTCTGAGAGAAATTAACGTCCACTGAGATCTGGTCACTTTTAATGCTGACTGGCTTTTAAGCAGAATAATCTGAACCGGGCTTTAAATTCGCGGAAGAATTATTTCCTATGCTATTCCCCTTCCTCTCAGCCTTTCCTTGCCCTCTGTCTGAGATAGCAGGCTGAAGGCAACCAGACATTATACTTCAGGATTTCAGCCTTGAATGCCCTCTTTTTCCTCCACTGCAAAAGTGGCAAGCTAGATATGGCCATCTGGACATATCCTCCTCCTCTTGGGCATTTGGTCTGCGTGTTCAGATCTGTTTCTGAGTTCATTTGATGTGCTGCAAACTAAAATGACTTGACGGCTTTGGAAGGGGCAGGGTGCACATGTCCTAACTGAAGCTGTGCTGCTGATGCCCAATAGTGGCTTTGTCTGCTGAGCCATTTGGCCTGGCATTGACCGTTCTGCCAGAGCCTCCATCTGCTAGGCCTACTTCAGCTTAGTCCAGAACAGACCTTGTCTTGGTTTGTTGTGGGGCTTTTTTTCCTGATGCAATCACCAACCCTCTGAGGTTAAAATAAGTCCCTGAAACATTTGGTCTTGCACTGTTCTCGTCTCCTCGGGGCTCTGCTTACATGTTTTCACCAGCACATCAAAGGAAAGCTGTGCTGAGGATGCTGTGAAATCACTATCCTTGTGTCTGCTGACAGAGAAGCTTGGGCACAACTCTTGCAAAAATAGCAGCCTTCCGTTCTTCTTTCTCAGGCTAAGCCCACAAGTTTAAAACTAAGCCTACTCAGTGCTGAGCCAGATCTCATCATGGTGCTGCAATTCACTGCTGCTTACACATACCACAAACGTGAAGCTATAAGTGTTGCCTTTTGGAGGAGGCAGGACATTTAATTTCCTACGTGGTGTATTTCCTTTCTGCTGTCCTTTCTGCAGTCTTGAGACATTAGTGGCCACTTTCTGAGAGCACTGTGTGACTGCTGTTTTGTACTGCCAGGCATTTGCTGTGCAGAAAATCCCGGGTATAGGGCTGTGATAAAGGGAAGGAAGCAGGAAATGGCTCACTTTTACAGTCAGTGGAACTCTCATACATCCCTCAGCATGGTGGGATTTAATTATTTGGCAACATCAGTGTTTTCCAGCAATGCCTGTTTGTTGTTTGTTTTTTTTCTTCTTCCTTTATGTCTTCTCCAACTTTTTCCTACAAGTATGGGTGCACTACTAATGGCTCACAGGAAATTACCGATGTAAAAGGTATCAGGCCTTGTTTATCAGAGGATTTTGCTTTGAGAGAAAGAGGTTGATTTTCTGCTCTGCTTTGCTTTACCCAGTGTTGTGCTGTTAGGAAGATATCCCTGCTCTGAAATTCCTTATCTCCTGGAAAGGGAACCCAGGTGCAATCAACTGTTTCCTCAACACCCCTTACTTCAGTTGCTTCACCAGGAGCTCAGCCATCAACACAAACTCTTGCACAGCAGGCTGGCTTCCAAGTTCATTTCTCTTTCCATTCTGGTGCCAGTTAGAGAAGGTTGCTTAGGTTTTCATCCATGCAAGGTCTGAGTATCTCCAGGGAAGGAGATTCTACCACCTCTTTGGGAATCTGTTCCTATGTTTGACTTCCCAACAATGCAAGTTTCTTCCTCATTTTGAGTTAGAATTTTCATTGTGTAGCAGCTCTTGCCTGCTGCTTTTTTGCTGGTCATTCTGCAACTCTGAATGTCTCCTATGCACCTCTCCACTAGGTATTTGTAGACAGTAGTAAGACCTTCACTCTTCCTACTCTCTTTGAGTGTGAACATACCCACCTTTCTGAGGCAGTGTTTGTACATTGTGTGCTTGCAGCCTTCTGATCATCTTGAAAGCCCTTTGGTGGACTTGCTTCTGTATGTCAATGGCATTCTTATACTAGTGAGCCCCAAACCGGATGTAGCGCTTGAGAGACAGCATCTGAAGCACCGTATAAAGAGATATAACCACTTCCCTCCGCTAATGTGGTTATACTCCTGTTAATGCAACCTAGGATATGGTTTGTCTTTGCTGCAAGGGCACACCACGAGCTTACGGTGAACCTGTTGGATCACTACTTCTGCTGGGCTGCTTTCGCCCATCCAGCAAATATCAGAGTGGTTGAAGTTCCCCGCCAGGCCTGTGACTTTGAGGCTTCTTCTGTCTCACAAAAGCACACATCATCCACCGTCTCTTCATAATGAAATAGCTTGGTAGCAAAAACCAGCCATCAAGTGTGACGCTGTGATACCCTCTGATCCATAGCTCCCAGCTAGCTCACCATTCAGAACAGAGCTGGGTGTACTCCAGTCATTGTGATGACTGTATTTGTACACAGCCCATTTGAGATGGGCACACAGCTTTCACTAGTGGAGTGCAAAATCCTTTGCTGTTGTGCTGGTCCCCTCTGCTTCCTCGCTGACAAGGTGCCGTCCCTTCTCTCCATATTATGACAATCCCTCCCCACTGTACCTCATTTCAATCCCTCCTCACCCAAGTTAGCAAGCTTGCCTGCAAAGATGCATTTACCTTGTTTTATTCAAGTAGTTCCTGCTCAGGTGCCCTTGCTCCTCCAAAGAGGTGCCACAGTCATAGATACTGAAGGTGCGGGTGTGAGTTTGGGGCCAACAGAATGGGGCTAAAGAGCTGTGGATTGTAAACACCATTGCTATGAATCCAGGTACACAGCTTGCTGAGGTGAGTTGCTCTCTTCAAGCTTCATTTCCTTTTCCCCACCTATCTCATAGGCAGTTCTGCCTCAGAAGGGCCATCAGCCACTCCTGCCAAGGAGAAGGAAGGGGAGGTTGCTGTCTGTTTACTCTGTGGTAAGCAAAGCAGAAAATGATGTTGTTTCATTCCTCGCTACACACAAATTTGGAAGCTGGGGGAAAAAAGTAGAAAATAAGAAGATTCCTTTTTAGCTAAACTCCCTCACCTCCTCCTGGGCGTGAAGTGTGGAAGAGACACAAACATGAGGAAGGAGAAACAGCCACGGCTTGTTTTGCCTTAGGAAAAGGCTGGGAGACTGAAACACAAGGCTCGCTCCTCGCCCACAGCCACTGGTTCAAGTCCCCATGGAGTCTCTTCAGTCCCATGACAGAAACTCAGTTACTTGGGAAGGCCTTTAAGGCACCAGGAGCACAGGCTGTGGCTGGTCTGAACCTTTAACCACTATACTGTGCTTTGGGAGCTGTGCCATGGGAGGTGCAGGTAGTGTCTGGCTGCCCGTGGGCATCCGGCTTAGCTGAAAAGCACCACAGAAACCTTCTTGATGTTGTTGTTGTACCTTCACGCAGCAAATCTCCATAAGCCATGACTTGCATCTCTGCTTCTTGAACTTGTGGCAGTCAGAGGGGAAATGAATTTAAGGGCTCTCTAGCTCCATTCCCAGTGAGTATTTGGTAACACAAGAAACAGAACAGGGCCACCTGCCCTTACCATGGGTTGTATCAGCTTGGGGAAGTCATCAGTACCCAATGTACCTCTGATTCTGTGCCTTGAGGTCTGGAACCCTGCAGGAGGACATAGAATAGTGTCCAGGGTTATTTTAGTTTTGAAATGAATGTTGAGAGCTGGGGTAATGTGTAGAGCTGACCTTCTTCTGTGCAGCCTTGGGGCAGTAAGGCAAGTTCTAAGAGGTTCTTTTATGAACCCCCAAACGTAACGTGTCACAGTTGCAGAAAAAGATGTTTCTACCTGTAGGTCCTCAAAGCAGAGGTACCCCTGTAGGGCATTTCCCAGAAGAGGAAAATGAAGGACAGAAGATAGCTAAAGGAAGTCTGGTGCAGGAGGCTTTCCTGGAGACGCTGCTTTGGTCTCCTCATTGCGTATTTGATGTGAGTCATGCTGGTCCCATGACTGCCACTACTGAAGTTAGCACTGCTGGGCTTTTTGGGCATTGTATCAGGTGCTCTCTAGTCAATGCTGGCAGCTTCCTCACAGCCAGAAGGCCCTGCTTTTTCGGTGCTTCCTGATTCAGCTGTGACCTTGCCTGTGTCTCTGTTTCAGTTCTCTTTTCCCTCTCCTGGCTGCTTCACCCCATGCATACTCCTGAAAGCAGAGCATTGCCCTATGTATCTTTCTCAAAGGTTGTTACACTTGAATTGATTTTCCCAGCTGCTGAGAAGCCATAACCTTATATTTGGAGCACTGTTCTAATTCAGAAACCTGTGTGGTAAACTGGAGTGCAGTCTGTGAGAGGAGTTCATGTCTGCCTGTGGTTAATAAGTAGATAGGTTAATAAGTAGGACCAGCTTCTCTCCGGAATTAATGAGGTCCAACTTTGTTTTGTCTTCGTAGTTCCACCAAAGATCTCCAATATCTCCTCGGACATCACCGTGAATGAAGGCAGCAATGTGACCCTGGTTTGCATGGCAAATGGGCGTCCAGAGCCTGTCATCACCTGGAGGCACCTCACCCCAACAGGTAAGTGAGTCAACAGGCCTGTACCCTGCTGATGATTTGTGAACTCTGCAGTAGTTTCCTTCTTTTCCAATGTTACCGAAAATTTCAATAGAAATTCAGGCAGCTGCAGAAACGAGGCAAGGCTCCTCTGTGCATTGCAAGCATGTTTTGTAGCATGACCTCCAAAGCATGATAACCAGATTGTCCCAGGGAACAACTGAAATTACTTCAGTAGATGTTCTGCAGAACTGGGCTTGTGATTCTATTTAGCTTTGGCCTTCGTCTAGCTGTTCCAATCTCTACTGCTGGTAATGCACATGAAGGGAGTGGAAAGAAAACAATGCTGGAGCGGGAGAGAGAGAGAAAGAAGAATTTCTATTTATATATTACGTAGAAGATGTTCTTTCTGAAAAACTGAGTTTGCTTCCCATTGATTCACCTTAGAAGGGAGAGGAAAATAGTAGAAGAGGTGATTTTATATTACTTTCCACTTTGGCAGACAGTGTTCCGGTATCCTGTGTGGTGAGTAAAGGAGATACTTGATCTGCCATGCAAGTGAAGAGCAGGGTAGAGATGGAATTATTTGACAGTTTTGTTCTAAGTATACCTTCCATGTTCGAGGGTGTGGCAAGGTTGGAAGGAAGAAGTCCTTTGAGTAGTCAGACTCCATGGTGATAGCAGTGTGAGTGGCAAGGAAACCTTCATTCCTTAAAAACTATCGGGGGGATGGGAACAACTGGTGGGTTTTTCTTCTTCTGTATCATGTCATTTGAGGAGAGCTCTTTACTGGATTTCCTTTTTGCCATCAAAAATTCTCTCATCTGAAGCATGTGGGGAAAGCATTCATTAACTCTGTATAGTGTTCTGTGATATTGCCATATGTGTAAAGGGTTAAGGAGGGCTTGAGGTATGCAGAGTAGAAGCCTTCTTTGTGTGCTAGAGAAACTTAGAGAAACTTAAGCTGTCAGCCAGCAAAGGGAAGAGAGTTGCACAAGTTAGAGACAGGGGGCCAGAAAGAGATGATAGAACAGGGCCCAATCCAAGTGCTGCATCCAGAAGCCCCTGGATTTGATGTCTGTGGTTCAGATTGGTGTTGTTCAGTTTCCTGTCTCATCCCTTCAGCCAAAGCATTCGTGTATTTGAAAGCTAGATATGCATCTTGTGGTTTGGGCCCATTTCTTGCAGAAAAAAAAGAAACAAGATGAGTAAAGACTTCCAGGAAGAAGTGGGAGAAGCAGAGCTGATGTGGTGAACACTAATCCTTAATGGTATCATTGTCACTGCTTGATTTTCCAGCTTTTTTAGTATTAAGCACGGATGTGCCACGGGAATGCATGGAGAAATAGGTCCTATCTTTTTCACCTTTAATTGTGTACTTACAGTCTTTTAACTTTGGCAGTTGTGCTCTTAAGTTTTATTTTTTATTGAGTCTTCCATCTTACTGTACCCCCATTCTTCTAGTCTTCCACCCAACATTTTCTTATATTTTAGTATGAAACACGCTAGCTATTTTGTGAGCACAACCAAATGTTCAAATTGAAGGGGTTACAGGAGAATTAAATTAAATCTTCATGAAAACTGAGTCCTGATATGTATCAGGTGCATTGTTCAGAAGAGCAGTATGAAGATTCTTGTCCTGGCTCATCACTTTGGCTGCGTGCTTGTGCTTTGAGGTTTTTTTCAGTTGTACTGCCTACTCCATGGTATCAGAGAGACTTCATTTCTCCCTTCTGAGGACTCAGAGCATATTTCCATTCTGGCAATCCTCTCTGGTAAACAGCTGGACTGGGGAATTCCACCCCTGCTTTGATTCCTGTGTCAGTTATCGTGGGTCTGTTCATCACTTTCCCAGTGTGCCTCCTCATTTTTCCTCCTGTGCTGTGTGTCTGAGAGACATTGCCTTGTTAGTATCCATCAGTGCCCTCTCACTAGCCCTCTTTCAATCAAACCTCAGGCCTTCCCTTTAACAGTAAAGCCCACCAAGCTCCTCCTTCTTAACTGGGGAGGAAGGACAGGCAGTCCTTCATGACAGTCTGTCATGTCCACATCTCACTGCTTGTTCTACTGTCTCTTCCTGCATCTCAACCCATCTATTATCTTTTATCCATACAGAGGAGCTGATTTCAGGCAGAAATCCAGTCTTTCTGCAGCACGTATACCAGTAAGGCACTTGTCCAAAATGAGGGACAAAAGGGTTCCTTTTAAATGTTTTCCTTGAGGTTGACACTTAACAAAAAATTCCACATCTATTCCAAAGCTACCATGGTTAGAAACATCTGTCTTATCTTGAAATCTCCCTTTTCTAGGATTGTCAGGCATTTTGGCTCGATTTATGCTAGTTTTGAACACATCTGCTACACATCAAAGAGCTATTTTGGACATTGTAAAGGTTTCTAAAAACTCTCTCTCTCTTTCCTTTTCTCTCAGTGGATCTTTTTGTGATTAAACTCGTGACTGCAGAATTGTAAGAATGAGTGTTATGGAGCTTGTGTAGGAGGTTTTGAGTGGACAGGTTGTGAAATTAAACCAGCATTGGGGGCCGAGAGAGCCAAATTACTTTTTCTTTGTGCACTTTCCTGAAGGAGTTCATTAGCAAATTTGTCTACTGTTTCTTTCATTCATTGATTTGGTCAGTAGTGTTTGGCTAATGATCTGGGTTAGGACCACAAAAATGATTTATTTCTTGTTGGCTGGGAAGTGGAAGATACAAATGCAAAGGGAAGTCAATGATCCTGCCTTCTTTGCGCAAAAGAGGCAGAGATGCATGTGATCGCTCATTTAAATGAACCATCATCTCCCACTCGTTTGCCTATCTGGGAAGTAGAAAATTCACTTTAAAAAATGCTGCATGCCTTCCTTTGCTGGTACTTTAGTGAGTATTTGAACAAGGCATTTTTTTCTTGAATCACCTGTAAGGCCCCAAGCCTCGAAGCAACCCACAGGAAAACCCTCTCTCCATCTCTGGTGAAATAACTGAAGCTTGGCTGTGATTGTTGACTCTAGTACTGACACCTGGGAAGAAGACAGATAAAGGGAAAAATACTTAATAATTCAGATGGCAATTGACAATACAGATCAGCTTTTATTCCAAGCAGCGTATAGTAATGAAAGAGAAATGACATTCCTTGAAATGATGCGAGTCCTTGCTCTCCTCCTCTGTTCCTCTTCAGATGGTTAACTGACTGGATTTTGACAGAGCAACCAAATAAGAGAGTCAGCTAGACCCTTGTCTTCCTTATCTGACAGGTTCCAGTGCTGTAGGACCAGGGCAACGGCATCTAACTAGCTATGGATAGCTTAATAGGCATTGCCTGGGAGCACAAACATCATTAGCTCTTCTCCTTCAGCCAGCAGAGCTCTTATGGGATTGCTGACCTGCAGCTTCCAGCACCTCCCTGCACACAGTCCGATTGCCTCCCCTGTGATTCAGGACATGGGCTTATTAAGCCTGCTGTGCCATGTGACTTCTCATCCCACTATGTGATGGTAAGCCTTAGAAACCCTCTGAAATGGATGTATAAGGAATCTGTGGTTTGTTCCGCTAGAATGGGGATGAGTATTGGAGATTACTAATACAATCTAGGTGACTTGGTTGTTGGCAGCATTAGGAATATTTCACTTGGGGATATCCTGTAGTCTCTCATTTCTTGAAGGGGATAAAACTCAGAATCTCCTCCCTGTGACTTTCTATAAGGAGTGGGTGCTATCCTATTGTTTTCTTCTTATTATTAGCTCATAGCCTACTCAAAGGTATAGATTATTTTTTCCTCACTGAATGCAGCCCAATCAAATTCCCAGTTGTACCACAGGCTGGAGAGGGTCCCAGCTCAGGGCCATGTATCATTCATCATGCTGGCAGGTTCTGTGTGGGCTACCACGGGCAGCCTACCCATCTGTGGCCAGTTTCATTATGAGATGCTCTGTTTTCCCTGAACCGTGCATCAAGAGAACAACTTACACAGTCAAGAAAAGACCCAGTCAGATAGTTTACAGATGGTAGGCAATGTCTGTTTTTGAACTCATCTTAGTTTTATTTCACGTCTTTCTTGACTTATGTTTATTCAAGCTAATGCATGTTCTCCCTACCCATAAGCTGCTGAGATCACAATCCAAGAGGCAATCATTTATCATTCCTCATCTCTCCATCTTAGTCAGAGCCATGCTTGATGCTTGGTTGACTGAAAAAGCTTCCTGGGGAAAATAAATATTCATGTACACTCATATAGTTCTCAATATACTCTCTCTTTACAGCAGCCCTAAAGCGCTCGTGAATTGAGTTAACAGCAACATGGACATGGACTGCTGTTGCAGGCATCACCAGAGATCTTGCTACCAAGCCCATTGTCTTAGATGGGCAGATAAACACCAAAGAAAAAGGCAGCTTCCATCCAGAGGAGCTAGTACTCACATTGATAGAAAGAGTCCCATTCATCTTTCTGCTGCTTTCCCATGAGGTGCTGGTTAAAACCTCCCTGAGGGCCTTGCTCCAGGATGCTGTGGCAAGTTCTGTGAGATTAGTACCCAAGTGTTCTGGCAATCTCAGAGGCTGTTACAGTAAGGCAAAGCTATATTGATCTGTATGAGGCTCAGCTCAAGGTTGAACAAATGGGATTTACTGGTTCTGTGTAACCAGTAGAGTAGCAAACCATTAAGTTTTCCTAGAGCAGTTACACTGTGAAACCTCTATGAAATCACCAGGTATTTCATTCCCAGTCTGACTTCCCTGACCTCAGCATAGCAAGGCAGTTAGACATGGAAGACAAAAGAGTCTGGATTCTCACATATTCCTCCTGACATTCTAAGGATATGTTCTTTAGCTCAAAAAAAGAGCTTAGTCATTACAGTGGTAATCACAGCTAAAAAAAACAGTCTAGAGCAAAGCAGATAAGTATTGATTACAACACCCAAGTTTCATGTCACAGCGTAAAATAAAAAGAGATGGGAAGGCTTGTCAAATATGCCAGGCCAATTCTCCCTGGGGAGTGGTAGAAATTCTCACTGAGTCTTAGAGAATTTACCATAACCTGGAAAGTTTAGAAGGGATAGGGAATACAGAAAAGTGCCTTCCTGCTCTGTGTAATTGAGATGGTATACATACAATATGCTTATAAAAAGCTGTAGAACTCATTGCCATGGAAAGTTATTTAAAGATAGGAACTTGGCAAGAGTCAAACAGTTTGTGTGTTTCTGAGGATAATGTGAACAAATCTGGATATTCTTGTTATTCACACCAAAATACTGAGAAGGATGTTATACTTCATGCTTTGAGGCTCAATTACTAGAGATCAGGATGAGACCTAAATTGAAAGAGACAGATTATCTCACATCCCCCACTCACTCGTGTATCTTCCTTCAGAACGTGCAGGTCTCCTTTTAGGGTCAAACACTGAACATGAGGGATGCAGAGAACTCTCTGAAAGCATGAAATTTAAGGTGACCTTGTCATTCACACGGGCGACTTTGGTCTTTATGTCCAATGTTTGTTTGCCTCTCATTGCTGTCCAAAGCCTTAATACTTCACTTTGACTTTGTAAGGAAAGCTTATTTCTGCCCAAAGAAGATAATAACCAGAAAGCTTTCATCCAGAGTCATCACAAGTCAACCCAGTAAGCACTGGGTGGTGACGAGTGGGAAGGGGATTTTCTGGTTATCTAAGCCATTTGCGCTTAGCCCACCTCTCTGCCACATTCTGGAAACCTCAGTGAAACAGATGAGGAGAAGGAGTAATATATACGTATATATAATTTTTCTTTTAAATGAGATTATTTTTTAATTTGGTGGTGTTACTGCATGAGCTCTGCTCATGCCCTTGTCTGCCTTTGCCTAACCTGGAAATTTAAGGTTTACAAGGTGCTTTTTTGACTCGGCTTTCTACAATGTTGGAGGAAAAGAATGCTTTTTAACCAAATCTCCTTTCTTCTATTTCTCATATCCTCAAAGTAATCTGGAAAAAATCTGGTCTCCTCTTCCACAGAGACCTCTCACTTTGTTTCTTATACACTCCCTTTTTGTTTCAGGACTCTTTCTGCAATCTTTTCCTCTCTCGGTCAAGTTTCTCTCTTGTCCAGTGTTATACAGGAGGATTTGGAGAAGGATGCTGGCTCACAGAGAGCCTGGGAAAGAAGCCAAAGTTTCAACTTTTTCCAGGCTTTTCCAAAAGGCATCTAAATTTGCTTCAGCCCCTGATTTCATCCTGGTTCCTTTAGTTCCACTGTTTTTTTCCCCCTTTTTTATAAGTCACAGAATCACAGAATCATACGGGTTGGAAGGGACCTCTGGAGATCATCTAGTCCAACCTCCTGCTAGAGCAGGTTCCCCAGAGTAGGTTGCATCTTACTTCTTATCCCTTCTTACTGCATGACCCAGAAGCAAGAGACGCCCCCCATCTATAATAACCTTACATGCTCAAGTCCTGCTCTCTTCCTGGTACACAGGTTGAGTTTGATTTCTTCCTTCTCTGTGCAGCTTACATATCATCAGGTACAGATCCATCCTACTGTAATAGTGCCCCATTCAGTCCCTGCACTCTGTGATGCTGTTTCAGTACAAACATGCTTCACATTGATACATTAAACGTTCATTTTCATAGCAGCTTTAATGCAGCTTTGATTTCTCTTTCCCGTCCCATGACAGAGACAAAGAGCAAGGCCCCACAAGTATTTTAGCACTTCAGAGGAACAGGTGAATTAGTCTGCTGGGAGGAGGGACTTTGCCCTGCTGCCTTTAGCAGTGGTTGGAGGGGAACGTCTGCAGTCTTTTGGTCAGTGCTTGGCTGTTACATCTCTGGCAGGTTTTTGTGTGTTATCGCTGGGAAGATGGCAGTTGTGTACCAAGTTAGTGGCTTTCCTGCCAAATAGAAATGCTGTGGTTTTTTTAGTAGCAAGCTGAAGTCTGACAGAATTGCCTCAATTTTTCCTCCTTCCAGAATAGGTATCACTTTGAGTCAACCATGGTATTCGGATCTTTTCCATGGCATTTTAAAGGCTGAGTTATTTTGTGCCTATATAAAAACTTTCATCCACCTACAGAAGAGCAGCATCTTTCTAGTTCACTGCATGCTGTAATACTCCTGTCCGTGCAGCACTGTATCGTCACTACCTCTACCTTCAAGTGCTTCTCAACTGAGATGTTCCTGTTTAGTCAGGACACTCAGGAATTACCAGATTATTCTTTTCCTGCTGTCTATCCATGAGACAATCTTGAAGGATTCCAGAAGACCAGTAGTCAAAACGGAGAAGATGAGAGTTCAGAATCTTATGTAATTAATGATGATGGGGAAAGGAATTGTTGCCATACGCTAGCATAAGAAGAATTCCAACAGCATATTGATGAACCATACCAAATTCTCCTTCATTCCCACCTGCAAAAACCTTTTGAAATCAAGCGACACTGCTGGCATGAGTAGGAAGAAAAGAGGAAAGGTCTGCTGCTTGCCCCTGTTCCTGCTGTGCAGTAGGTGCTGTCCTACTCTTTCCCTACCAGCCTTCCCTGTGCTCCATTGCACAAACCTACCATTGAGCACTCTTGTATCCTACCTTTAAGTAGTCAACTTCAAAAGACTGTTGGCAGAAAATGTCACTGCATGCCAGATACTGCCTGTGTGTGTGTTATCGTGTCTCCCTCTAGTGATGTGAACTAACGAGTCTGCTTTGGGTCACATGTGCTTGGTGCTACTTCTTCAGTGACAGGTATTTTTAAGGCTTTATGGGGGCAAAGGGGTGACGTTTTAAGAGTAGGTCTCATTTCCCTGCTGTCTGGAGGTCATACTCACCACTGGCAGCTCCATGTTTACAGCTAGAGCTCACTGCTCAAAATGTAAAGTGTGCTTGTAAAGATACAGAGAGGTTGACAGTAAATTAAAGAGATATTAAATTTAAAATGCTGTGAATTTTCTGGTTTCAGCTCAAACATCCTTAATAAAGCGATTCCTAAGAAGGAAATGGAAAGGCTGCATTTTTTCCCCTTGTAACTGTAATCTATAAGTACTTTCACTTTAGACAAGCATATTTCTCTCTCTCTTCACAGTAGGATGAAGATACACTAGGAAAGGTTAAGGTAGTAGCTTATAGATGTTCCCCGCATTATTATTATTATATTTCATTTAAAGAGAGTTCACCAATTTTAGTAGCATGCCGTAGTTTGACTTCAGCTGATCTCAGTGACTTGGCTGACTTCAGTGCCTGATATATGCTGTATTGGAGCCAGAGTGGCTGTCTCCTCTAGTGTGAGGATCTCAGTGAACGTGGATGACAACATCCACAGCACTGCACAGAACACTGATGTCTGGAGGGATTTAAGCATACAGCCCCAAAGCCTTCAACCTTTCTAGCTTCTCCCATGTAATCATCTGATTTTTCTCTTGCCTCTACCTCTACCTGCACACCAATCCCACTGTTGAAGACAATCAGCATCTATGCCCCACGACCTGCAAGAAATCTGCTGACAGAGATAAACTCAGGGCAAAAAATAAGCCAGCTCTGGGGGGCAGGACATCCTGCCGCTGCTTGCTGTGTTGACCACAGCAAGGTCAGGCATCATTCAACCTTCTGCAGAGTGGAGGTTTTCTCCAGCATCTGAATACAGTTGTCCGGGAAGTGGGAGCCTGCCAGCTGAAGGTATTGAGTTATTCTGGTAATAGAAGGCTGCAATAGGCTCTGGAGATGTGAAGACTGGTGCTCTTTGCCCCCCCCCCTCACCCCACCCCTCCCCACTCAGCCTTCTTTGTGAGCATTTCAAAAATGTATCTTCAGAACATCCTTCCCTTTCTTGTCTGAAGAAAACCAGGAGAGACTGTAGACGTGGGGTTTTTTTAACAACTTTTTTTTTTTAGGAGGTGAAATTTCAAAAGTGGTGTTCTTGTTTCTTCGACATTTGATTTTTCCTTCTTGCTGAACCCTACCAAAAAACCCCACAACTCTTCTCATATACTCTGTATTATTTCATGCACTGTCTGAGCAAATCATCCCTTCTCCTAAACTTGCAGTGAGTGACCACCTCAGTGCTAGGGTGGCACAGGGTGCAGAGCAGGCAGGATTGGGATGGCTGAGTGCAGGTCCATCCAAGCAGGAAAGAGTCACTGCCTGACGCAGCCACTGAAGTTCATGCCAGGTTGGGGCTGATGTGAGTGATGTGAAGGATGAGCACGTCCTGAGGATCACCACTGGCCTGCAGCCACCGGTAAAAGTGCATAACGCAGGTAATAAGGGCCTGGAAAAAGGGATTGATCATCAGAGATTTCAATTACCACTGTATTGATGTAGGGCTGCAGCGGAGAGGAAGGGCCACACAGTTTGGAGAAGACCATACCCATGACACGCTCCACTGGGCAGCTCTCCCAAGAAGACCACCAGTGGGAGATGAGCTGGCTGCAGCTTGAGGTGGGCAAAGGAAGCAGTGATGGAGGGTTCCTGCTCCCAATAAAAGTTCTTGTGAGCCATGTCCTGCTTCATGACCATGATTGAGGACTGCCAGCAGAGCCATCTTACTGTGTGGACAAGCATTTAGATCAGTGAAAGCCATGTGGGTATCCATGTGCATACTGCTGAATGCGTTACTTGGGAGCCTTTTACTATATGCTTATTTGTATGCTCAACCTGCTGGTGTGTGTGCATGCATTTTGCTGCACACTTAAGTTTTTTGACGTTTACCAGCCTTATGCACATTCCTCAAAGGCTAGAACTGTGAAACAGCAGTAAGCAAGCAAAATAAAAACAGAGGAGAAAGAAAGTATCCTGAGTCATGCTGTACCTGGAAGGAAAAGACATCCCTTGACTGCGGGATATGGATTTTTACAGCTGTCCAGAGCCTGCCTATAGAACCTAAAGTACAGCTGTGTGAAGAGAACAGGAGAATAATTAATTATCTTTAGTGTCACTCCTGGTAAGAGCCAAAATGTCAGAAATTCTGTGAACTACAGAAGCTCAGTCCGGGCTCCAGACTTTGCATCTCCAGCCTCCCTCTGAAAGTCTCAATTGTATCAACTGTGTTTGTCCCTGATGGACTTGATATCTTCCAGGCAAATAAATAATTGGTTCTCGTCTCTGTCTCCCCTTCTGCCCAAGGGACTGAAAGCTAATCTGTGTTGACTATTGGTCTTTGGGTAAAGGGCTACTGCGAAGGGAAGCCAGGGTGTGTATATAGATGGATGATCCTTGCACTGTGAAGTTGTAAGTAGCTTCTCATCCTGTGAGAGGTCTCCAGCTGTGAGAGGGTTCCTTGAGGAGATTTCCAGGGAATGAGGCGGGTGGAGATGGGAAGCCCCAGTGCCTTAAACGTTTCAGCAAGCTCAGCTCTAGGCGCAAATGCCTGGAGCTGCACACACCACAGCTTGGGTGAAATACAGGCACACAGTGATGCAGGTGGCTCCATGTGAGAGCCTGACTTGTGCCTCAGGGAGTGGCAGGCTGGGTCTCAGAGTTCATGCACAGAGCACAGGCTGTGAGGGAGTTGGGGATGAAGGAAAGTCACATTTGACATGAGCATCTCTTGAGTGAGACCCGGGAAAGATGTAGAAAGGAGACTGTTAACTCGAACAGACAAAAGTAATTAGAGGAGCAAAATAATAGATTAATGAGCAGCTAGTGTCAGGGGAACTTAATAATTATCAGTAGAGGATTTCCTTCAATGCACAGGCTGGCCGAGGGCAAGAAACATAGCAAGCAAAACTCTAGTCCTGTTTAAGGAAGCTGCTAGGGGATTAGGGGCAAGGGGTGTATGGGGGATGATAGAGGCTGAGTCAAGTGCTTCCTTTGAATCTCGTTTTCTGTAGCTCAGGTAGCAGCCGAGGAGGAGGGGGATGTGGGAAATGCTAGATAGTATCTAACGGTGTTAATAATGGCTCAATAAAAATGCTCTGATAAGAACACATTAAAGTTGCACAGTTAAGCACTTGCAAGCCAGGTAAGGTGAGATTTAAGGTTACAAATACAACCTTAACTCTTCTCCTGCTGAGTGTACCTTAGCAGGCAGCCTCTAATTAAGGGGCATCAGGCTACTTCCCAAGTAATATATCATAACATTGGTTAATGCTCTCTTCAGCTTTGGGCAGGATCACATGGTGCTTTAAATATTGTGTGTCCATGTGTGCCTGGCGAAACATATCCATTTTAATAATAGCACTGAGAATGCTGCATTAGTTGTACTTGAACCAAATAGTGTGGTTTAGACTCAAGGTCCATTTAGAGTGTTTAGGCAGAAGGCAACCCACCATCCATTCGCTCAGGCCACCATCTCATGTCTCAGAGAGCAGTAGGCTAGGAAGGTGTCAACATTCACTGCAAGTAATGTTGAATATAAGAGATTTCTTTCTAAGGCAGATTTTGACTCCTTTAGCTCTGCATGGTGCATTTTTGACCTAGTTGCTTTTCTGAAGTCATTTTGACCACAAGCCGAGATATTACTCTGTCACATCAGACTGTACCACAAGATGTGCCTGTCCCCTGTCACTGAGACTCAAGTTTTCCATTATCTTATCAATTTATTTTCCTCTTAGGCCTTCTACGCTTGCAGCTTTTAGTCTCATTGCATGTACCATGGTTTGTGATACAGTGGAGAAGAGAATGCATGTAAATGGTAGAACTATTCATGAGGAGCATTGCAGAAGTGAACCAATCCAATGGGCTTAAACTGCACGCTGTAGATTCTTGGTAGCTATGCCAAGTTGTTAGCCCTGCCCATGCTATGACCTCACAATCCCTTGAGGAGTATCTGTCCCTTCTGCTGTGGCGGTGACATTGGACTACGACTCTCTCCAAATCTGTCATCACGTGAGTTCAGATGCAGACTTGCATGTGTTTGAGAGTGTCTAGAACAGTTGCCCTGAGCTTTATTTTTGTATTGTGGATCACTGTCCAAAGAACAGATGGGGTAGCAGGAAAGCCAAAGGCAAGTGTAGTAGTCTCAGCAGCAATCAGAGCTCTGTAGATATTTCTGTAGGTTTCCAAAGGTGTGTTTCATTGCCCCAGCAAGGAAGAATCAGGTTGTGAAAGCTGTTCCTTCAAGGCATACCAGTCAATATAGAGCAGAAGCTCATCAAAAAGGTTTTGTGTGAGAAGAGAAGGTCACAAAACCCAGCCAGTCCTCTGGGAGCTGGCCACAGGGGAGCAGAGGTCATGTGCAAGAAATGAGAGGACACCTTTGAGGAGACAGCTAAAGAATTTCACAGAAAGCCCCCGGCATGGGAAATATGGTGATTAGTTTCCACAGACCTGCACGCATCTGAAGTGAGCTAAAAATTTCTTCACTCAGAGACTTTGGGGATCACTGAGCATAGTTTGTTTAAAAGAAATGAGCTTCATCTGAGAGGTTTTGCAACTTGTGCTAATGAGAGTCTGTCTGTCAAACTTAAGTGGCATCAAGTGGCTCAGAACAAGGGCTCTTGGGCGTTAAATGGTTCCTACCAAATACCAAGCCCATTACCATGATTGGCTGTTATAGCCCTCTAAACGGCAAAAGTGATTAAATTGGTCGTTATGAAACACTAAAGATGCATAATTATGAAAAATAGGGCTTGAGTAAGAGGAGATTTCATCTCACTCACTGGCTTGTATCTCAAGGAGGAATCAATGCAGAAATGTTTTAAAAGCAGCCAAGGGTTGCCCCTTGTCTGGTTTTCTCCTGACAGTCTGGAATCATGAATGTGTTTGGAAGGGAGCATGTTTCTCCAGTCTCTAGGCCAATATATGAGCTGGAGCCTGAGTATCGCAAGACCTGCTCTGCACATAAGGTTAAAATTCTCCCTTGCCAGCGGAGGCTTTGACTTCCTGCTATCCCTCACACCCCTGGGCTCTGAGGGAAGTCAGCTCTTCCTGGTTGTGTGCCACAGGATCCATCTAACCCATCCAGCAGCACGGAGCAATGAGCTGTGAACATGTGTCCGGTGCTGAGCCAAGCCCCAGCAGAGAAGCATTTGGGCAGGAGAGGTTATGCTGGGCAGGAGCAGCTCCAGCAACTCGGTGAGAGCTAAAGCATCAACACACTGGTGTTTATTTAGCAGACTGGGCAATCAGAATTAAGAATTGAGCATTTTTCATCACGAAACTGCTGTGGGAGGCTTTGAGATGCAGTCAGTGCCAAGCAAACCTATCCATACCCACCTGTCCCTCATTTGCTGAGGTGAGCTCCTAACCTTGGCATATCAGGCGCTCCTGCCTTATCCAGGAGGCAGGGATTTGTGCTGCTGGATGCTGTGGGTATGAGGGCTGCTCCAAAAGTCATGCCTCCTATTTTACTATGTTGCCCACACTATCAGAGGCAGATATTGAAGGGATGGCAGTAGAGGTCGAACCTTCCCAGCAGTATTCCCTTACATTTTGTTGCCATGGGACAGATGGCAGCAGAGGGGCAGTCTGACAGAATGACATCTGACATGGAAGTGGGGATGAAGCAAAGGTATGGAATTGAACTCCTTCATGTGGAAAAAATAGCACCCATTGACATTCACCAATGCTTGCTGAATGTTTATGGTGGCCAACCTTTGAATGTGAGCACAGTGAGGCGGTAGTGGTGCATTTCATCACTGACGACAGCGGCAGTGGGGCACCTCCACTGGTGCAGATTGTTAGCACAGCATGCAGGCTCTTGTTCATTGCTGGTGAAAATGCACAGCTAAGAATAGTGGCTATGTTGAAAAGTGGTGTTTTGTAGCTGAGAATGTGCTCTATCAAATAGTGTCATGGTGCTCTTTGTATCTGTTGTAGTTTCCATGGAAATAAATAGAATGCATTACTTTCAGAGCAGCGAATGGACATTTTGTCCCCCTAGGAAGCTCTCTATTAGCAGACAGCAGTGTGTGCCCCAACAGTGAGCACTGCTGAACTTCACCTTTCCACTTCAGCCTCTTCCCTGTGGGCTGAGGGGACATCTTCTCCTTACACAAGTGGCACCGTTTTAGCATCTGCATCTTTGCTGCCGTGAAGAACAGCAGCCTGTCTGTGGAAACGGCCAACAGCTGCTCCAGAGTTGCGCTCTCCATGCCATGGGGAAGGTTTCTAGGAGGCAGCTTAACAAAGGTGGGTGGCAGAGATGAAGGGTCAGTGCTCCTGTCACTGGTGTTTGGTGACTGTGTGCAAAGCGACGGGAGCGCTCAGTGTCTGTGGAACTCTACAGATGGGCAGGTGTTGAATACAAAGTGGCACAGCTACTATCTGTCTTTGAGCTTAGTGTGTCAGGGAAGAGGGTTGTGGAGTTCTGTCAGTGAAGAATGGGAGGCTTTTGCCTTTGTAACAGCTCCCTTTCCTATTTTTGGGCAGCTCTGAGGGTGAGACAGGTGCTTTGCCCCCTTCCTGCTCTCCCACCCAGCCTCCCAGCTGTGCCAGTGCCTCTCATTGCTGCTTTAGAGTGCCCCTCATGTAATTCTCATGCTAAAAGGCTGCAATAGCACCAAGCACAGAGCAGAATATGTGCACGGTTGTTCTTTCTCACAGCTCCATCAACCCAGACTTCCTAAAGCTCTGATGTTCTGGGTTTGCACAGACTTTCAGTAGAAGCAGGTTATTTATTTATTTACGTTTTATTATCTTTTTAGTTCTCTCCTTCTTTGCTGCCATCCCAACTCTAGAGGAGCTCATTTTTACAACCTCCTCAGAAAGAGTAATAGCTGTGCTGAGCTATGCGCAGCCTCCGGGGGCTCTCCACTCTCCTTGGTTGCTGCATTTCTCTGTAGGTGAGCGCTGCCTGAGTTGCTGAGCCCATGTCCTTGTTTTTGTGGTTGGAACCAAGTGGTCACTGGGGATAAGCTCATATTTACGTACTGTTACTCCTCCTGTGTCTGATATGCAATGTACTGGCAGATCCTACCTGAAATTCTGATGACCATTCATCTCCCTCATCTACCCGTCTCTGCCTTCCATCCTTCCTTGTATGACAGCTGATTTGGAATATCTTTCAGGAACTTAATTTTGTTGTAAATCAAATGCCTTTAAAAAATGATCAGACACTGCTTGGTATCAGAATATGTCATTTAAAGAATTAGTCACTTCTAAGGAAATACTCAGTGTGTATGCAATTTATGTTATTATTCGTATCCCAAAGGGCGAGTAATATCATCTCTGGGTGTATGTGAGAGTGTGTGAGCAATCCTGTTGGCTGATTTGCTGTGTAAAGCTGCCTTCCCTAGTACTTCTGTCGCTGCTGTAGTCAAAATAAAATGTGCCCTGTCCTAAATGGAAAGCCAACTATCTCCACTTTTTGAAGAGACTGTACTTTTCACAAAGATCAAGTTGGAACACACCCCTTGGCTCCTACTCACATTAAATCCTCCTCCAAGTCCAGTCTACTTACCCAACTTGATCTGTCTGAAGAATTGCTTGCGTTAATTTAATTGGAGTTAGAAATATCCTGAAAGGTTTTAGACCGTTCCTGAGTTTTGAACAGAGGACAGCTTGTGAAAATGGATTGATTTCATTCCTTAGATGTCTTTCTAACTTCTTTTCATGACTTGTTGTAATTTGCACATAGATGTTAGCTTAAATCCCCAGCTGTACAGGAAAAGATTACTCTTTGCAAGAGTGAATGTTTGCCACAAATTCTGATTCCGGGAATGCAGACATATTTCATTATTGCAGCTTGCTTCCAGGAAACAATGTGACCACAATGAAGTTCCTTGCCTACACACTGGCTTGTGTGTATTTGAAAATGCCTACATTTTAGATTCTTCCAGAATAATGAATGCATCTGAGATTTCCCATATTATTAGCCTAGCTTATGCTAAAAAATAATAGGGTTGTGATTGCCATTCTCTTTGGATTTGACATTACAAGTGTGTGTATCAGGAACTAGATCACTCGAGAATTAAGCTTGCTCACTTCCCTGCAGAAATAATTTAGTCCAGATGCCTCAAAAAGCTTAATTTGTGTTCAGGGAACAGCTTCTCAGGAAAGAATGGATTACAGACACTGGAGGATAGAATGAGTAAAAAACTGAGCCTGCGTATCGCATATGGAACCTTTTCCGTCTTCTAAGTTGGTCTATAAGCCCCAGCTGCATTTTAATCAGTTGCTTTTGGCAAGTATGATTTTGATGACAAAAGGGGAGCGGGTGGACACCTTATTTATTTATAAAACTGAAGTTGTTCTCATAGGTTTCGGAAGGGCTTTGAGACTTCCTCAAACACTACAGCTTTCATGGTCAGGATGTCAATGTCCAGAAATTGTACCTGAATGTGGAAGTTGCATATTTCTAGCCTAAACATGTTTAAACCAGTGGCAAATACTGTGTTGTGACTGTGATCTCACTTTTTTGCTTGTCTTTGTCGCATCACTTTGTTTTGCCTATATGTTGCCTCTCGCTTTGCTAGTTTTTTTTTTAATCTAGTGCTTATACACTGACAATAAATCTAGGAGGGAACAGTGCAAATTCCTTGTTTTCCAATTCTCAAATCCTAACTTGGAAACTCAAATTTAAGGTGTTAAACAGAATCCACTTGTGTCGCCTTCACGTTGCTGTGGTAAACTGAGTGCATCGTCTTTAAGATGCTGGAAATAGGTTCCCAAGGAGAAACTGCATTCAGGAGTTGTCTGGAATAGATTTTCTGAAAGTGACTTTAAATACAAAAGTACTGTCAAAGAACTACCCTTAGCAAAAGCTACTCATTTAGCTGGCTAGCCAGCAAACCAAAAGACCAGACCATATATTAGATGTCCTTTACTAGACATCAGTCTCGCAGAGGTAGGGACATTGCCTGCAAACTCGTACCAAAGCAATCTGTTACTCAACTGTCCTTTTTCTCACCATTTGCCAACTTGGCTCTTTCCTCTCCAGAATTCCTCAGGTCAGGAAAAGAAAATGGAGTGAGGTACACTTGTCAATAGCTCTTCCATCAAAGCCTGCCTAATTTATATGCAGGCAATAAATGAATTGGGCCCGTAGGGAAAGGCAGCAGAGACAAGGCTGTTTGAGCAATTTTAAGCGATCCTTTCCTGTTTTCAGTGTTTTGAAGGCCATTTGTAAAGGTAACTTTACATTCCCAAACTTGTGAAAGCATGAGGTAGGTAGCAGGGTTTCACACCGCCTCCTGTACGTACCTTGAAAGAGAGTGCAGCTTGCAATGAGGTGTTGTGCAAGAAGATTGGATCATTTGCTGTCTCAGGATGGTCTTATCTAGAGGGTGTATGGCAGTCTCCAAAGAGTTTGCCCTGTAGATGTGGTGTTCAGAAGAGAGTTGCTGGAGCTCTATCTCATGCCAAGAGCTGGAGCTGAGGGAGTGGGAGAGTTGAAGAGAAGTAGCTGGCAGGGAGCTTGGAGCAAATGCCCATAGGCAGGAAGAGGGCTGTGACAAGCAGGGACCCTATGTGTGCGTATTTCACAGTCAACATCCTTGACAGCAGTGTGACTGAGCCTGCCTGGGCTTCTCCTCCTGTAGCTCATTTTATCAGCACTGGTGCAGGATGCAAAGCAGATCAGGCCTCCAGACTCACTCTCCCAGCTGCCAAATTCCTACTGCGCTTTGTTCTTCTCCATTTGCCCAAGCATCCCTCTTACAGCAAGAAAAGCAAGACTCTTCTCTTGCTACGAACCCAAAGCATTTCCATTGATTTTTGGAGGTTGTCGCTGGACACATCCCCACCATGCCACAATGCAATTACCATAGATGCTCTTCCCAACATCATATTGTAGTGGGAATCAACTCTTCTCGTGGCATCAACCTCAAAAACCAATATTAATAGCCTGTTTGCTCTTTCTCCCTGCCTCGGTGCTGGCAGCTGCTGTTCCACCGCCTTCCTGCTTTTGAGATACCTGCCACAGTAGTGAGATCTTCCTGCAAGCTCATTAATTGAAAGGAATTTCTGTCTGGCCTGAAGATGTCAGGAGGCTGACGGAGACGTGTTTCTGTAAAATGAGGCTTGATCTACAGTGCAACAGTCTGGATCACCGAGACTCCTTGACGCTCGCTGCCTGCAGCCAGCTTTTCCATGGGGACGTTAATTAAAGCACAGTGTTTGGGGTGTGGTTGCCAGAGCCCCCCAGCTCTGCTGCTGGTGCATCCTCTGCAGCAGCGCTCTGCGAGGGGCCTTTTCTTTCTTCCCCTTGCCTGTTGTGCCACTTCCATTTCTCATTCCCATCAATTTGAAACAGAGCCCTGCTGACCCTGCTGACCGCCACTCATACATTTCCCGGCGTGGTTAATAATAATGGCCTCTGTGGGAAATGATGGGCTGAGACAGAGAAGGGATGTAATGATTCTATGGCTGGGGTAGGCAGAAAGAGGAAAGTGAAGTGACAAGCAGCTAAGCAGCAAGAGAGGGGTGTGATGATAAAAACAAACAAACCTGCAGATGTCTGAAACCCACGGCAGCGGTATCCCTGAAATAAATGGAGAGAGACAAGCTTGAGCCCCTAAGGGAGAGGAAAGGGGAGAAGAGAGAGAGGGGGGGAAAGTGAGCAGAGAATTATCCAATAATTGAAATGGCATCGGGGAAGAAAAGAACTGAAAAGCACAGAGGGAAAGACAGGCTTGGAATTGGCAGATGGAAAAGAAAAAGGATGAAAGGCAGAGGGAGCAAGCATGGAGGTTGGAAGAGGTAGACAGTGAAAGAAAAAGACAGAGGGAATGGTATATGTAGAGCTAACCATAGGGAATGCAGATAGAACTGGAGGTGGAGAAGCATGGAGGGAAAGATCATGTAATGGCAGAGGAGGAAAAGCAGAAGTGAACTGAGCCAGGGCAGAGAAAGGAGAGAAAGCAAGGTATTGGGGATTAGAAGGAGGGAGGAAAGAACAAGAAAGTGGGATGTAGAGAGCTGAAGAAGAGCTAGTTGAAGAGTCCCAGGTCTGTGGGTTAGCCAGGTCTGTGCTGTTGAAATTCACTGGAGAATTATGAAAGGTAGGATCTGGAAACACTGAGTGTCTGATGGCTCATTCTTCTTTGGAGCTTCACGTGTCCCTGTCAGGTTCTTGGGATCTGAGGGTAAAATCCAAGGAAGCACTTTTTTCTTTTTGCATAACTGTTTATGTGAGGGGAGATTTTTCAGCCCTGCGCTGCAGCCCTGGCACCTGTAGCACGTAGCACACAGGTTTGCTGTACACATTCTCTCAGTAGCAGGCATCTCTTGTCTCAGCAGATCCACCACTTCCTTGCTTCTTGCTTGCTGGGTGCTGCAAAAGAACGATGTCTCTTTCTGTTGGTAAAACAGATCAATGCTGACATCATGCACTGTCAGAGATTTTTCTGTACATGCAAACGGTTGCTGTTGCCCTTGGCGCTCCTCAATAACCATTATATGACTATCTGCATTTTGTGGCTCACTGTTTTTTTACCCCCACACAGATCAAATTGGAGAAGATGGTTGAATTTACTCTTGGTAATTCCTGTCTCTTGGTTCTAGCTGCCTCAGTGGCAACTGTTGGAGGAAAACTCTGTTTGCTGTGCTATGGGAAAGTTAGCCAGTGCATAGTACTGACCCATGGCTGCCCAGAGAGAGTGAAGAGGGCAGATCTTCTGCAGGGTTCATTACTCTTCTTAGCTGCTCACATGCTCAACAGTTGAAAGCCATTTTGCAAGCAGTCCTGCACTGACACCTTAGCACTCATGTCCTGGGCTGTGTGCTCAGTTAGTATCATAGAATTGCTCAGTTTAGTAGAAACCTTAAAGATCATCAAGTCCAACCCAATCTAACCATACTGCCCTAACTCTAACAACCGTCCGCTAAGTCATGTCCCTGAGCACCACATCCAAATGGTTTTTAAACACATCCAGGGATGGTGACTCAACCACCTCCCTGGGGAGCCTATTCCAGTGCTTAACAACCCTTTCCGTAAAGAAGTTTTTCCTGATATCCAACCTAAACCTCCCCTGGCACAACTTGAGGCCATTTCCCCTCGTCCTGTCATCTGTCACCAGTGAGAAGAGACCAACCCCGCTCTCGTTGCAATCACCTTTCAGGTACTGGAAGAGAGCAATAAGGTCTCCCCTCAGCCTCCTCTTCCCCAGCGTAAACAGACCCAGTTCCTTCAGTCGCTCCTCACAGGGCCTGTTCTCCAAGCCCTTCACAAGCCTTGTTGCCCTTCTTTGGACCTGCTCCAGCACCTCCACGTCCTTTCTGTACTGAGGTGCCCAAAACTGAACACAGTATTCAAGGTGAGGCCTCACCAGTACATTTCTTTCCTTGCCCTCCTGTGTAATAGTGCATAAGCCAAAGATCTTTCTGTTCCTCTGTTTTTTTCCCCCCAAAACTGTCTTCATGACAGTCTCCATGAGAGTTTTAGCTCTGATGTACATCTAAGGCATTTCCGGTCTTTTCAATGGGATGAGGCAGGCATGCACTTACTGTAAGCGGATATTTTTTTTTTTAGGATTCGGTGACAGGTGTAAATGCACGCACATATCTGGAGCTTTGCTTACTTCAGACATTCTGCAACAATTTGTCAAATTGAGTCATTGGGGCTTCTTCTAGGTAAGGCATGAGAATAAGTCTGAAAAACAACTGCACAAACAGCACAACCACAACAATATTTATTTTAAAGATCTGCATCAGTATTCATGGAACTGTTTTTTATCGCCACCCTTTTCCTCAGCTTTTTTCCAACTCCTTAGAAATCACACCCCTCCTGTCTTTTGCCATTTCAGTTTCTACCTGTTTCATGTAAAGTGTTGAAATCAGCTCTTGTTCTATTTCTTCTGTGAAAGATGAAAGTTTTTAGTATCAAATACAAGTCATCGTGGCGTGTGGAAAGAGAGGGATGTAGGTGAGCCTCATGGCTGGCATTCTGCTGCAGAGATTTGGTTTTCAATTAGATAATGCTCTCTGAAAACAGGGCTGCCGGAGCACATGGGACAATATTGACTAAAGCAAAAGCAATTCAGTGGGTGACCTTCATGCTCCTGAGGATGTAGCCAGTCAGGATTCATGGAGTGTAAATGCCACCCAATCAGTATTCATTTCATGTGACTCGTAACCAACCAGCACCAGGGAGGGGATGAAAGGCAGCATTCAGGTATGTAATATGATTATCAGATAATATATCAGACTGCGATTCCACAAAGCCAAAGGGTCAACAAGACTGGAAAATGTATTTCACAGCTTCTGAGAAGATGAATTTTTGAAGATTAGTGTGTTCTCAATATAAAACGAATAAATAAATGAATAAAATAAACTGTTGCCATATAATATGGCTCCCATTTGTCCCTAGCTGACAGCTTCCAGAGACTATGTCTATGGGAACTGTCCGCACACTGTATGCATGGACATCCCTGTTCATATTTGGTCTGGGTTGTGTCTATATATATGGGATGAAAGAAGAGCTCTGGCCCCTTCACCACTCATCTGTCAGCCAGCCCTGGTTCTTCTAATTGAGCATGCTTAGGGAAGGTTTCCTGTCAGGCATCTGTGTGCTCTTTCCTTACCAACCTACCAAAGATTTGAGTCAGATCACCTTTGCCACACAAAGTAGCAGACATTTACTCAAGAGTCAGCATTTTCTTGGCCTTTGACTGGATGACTCGACTCCCTGGTGTCTGGGAGGATGAGTGTGGAGATTGTTGCTATGACTGTCTGAAGTTGCGGTGTTTAAAGTTTTAGCGAAGTACACTCAACTGTTGGCTCCAGAGAGACTACAGCTGTGATAATGCTATAAATTGTTACGCTCATAAAACAGGCTCCCAGGCATTTTTGCTGCTGCTTCTGATCTCCAGTATGAGGAATGGTCTATGATGCTCTGTCTCTGTGATGCTCTGTGATGTCTCTGTCTCAAAGATCATCTCTGAGTGATCTCAGCAATAGCATTGTTTGGGCTCAAAACCTCACTCACATCTAACCCCGAAGTTCAAAAAGGAGGAGACAGCAGACACAGACTGAGAGTTTTCTGGCTTATAAGTGAATATGGCTGCCCAAAAATCTGGGAGCTGTACCTGCAAGGCACAATGATAGCTATGCTGTAGTGAGTGAGAGCAGCTTTTAAGACAGCCACTGTCTTTTCTCACGACTCGAGGATTGAGTAACAAGAAGTAATAAATCTCAGAGAAAAGAAACGACCTCTGAATTTTCTCAGTAGAAAAACTGGCTCTCTTGAACTGGAAAAAAAAAAAAAATGTAGCTTGGCTTTGCAAATAAGTATTCCTTACATTAAGGGAAAAAGGGAAGTGTGATTTTATTGTAACTAAATTTCCAGGCCTTGAGGGACCATCTAGTTTGATTTCAAGTGCAGCGCAGTCCAGAGAATCTGGCGAAGCAATTCCTGTGCCATATCCGTAACATCTGTTGGAATGACACAGCAGCTTCCACAAGGGCGCAGGTGACTCCACTGCGGCTTTTACATGTTCCTGTGGAGCACTACAGCCCAGCTCAAGAGGTTCCATGAAACCTGGAGCCCCAAGAACACGGCCTCCTCCCTTCCTGTGCCAGGTTTCCTTCCCACATACAGCTTCACGCATCCTGTGGGGAGCGTGAAGGAGCAGAGGAATGAAAACTAATGAGGTAAAATATAATCATAACTCTCCTTCAAACTTGCAAGCTGCTCAGATCGGGTTCTGGGGACGAGCAGTCATTTGTCTTTCTTCCACACTGGTTCGATCTGGCTCACCTTGCCTCCACTGAAATACTCATGATTGGAGTGTCTTAGGTAAGAGAAGCGTAATGACTTTGCTACACTTAGGACACCGTTGTCAAATTGAAGGATTGGGGTGGAGCCACTTCATCCAAGGAAAGGATTTGTATTCAGTGCCTGATAAAGTGCAGGCAGCTTTCTCTCCATGGTCTCGAGGGGGAGCAAAGCACCCTCTTGCATTTTGCCTGCTCAAAAAAATACTTGCAATTCAGGAACATGGGGTAAGGAAGGAGGAAATTAGCAAGTCCTTCATGGATGTGCACAACTTTCTGTCCCAGTGCAAGCATCCTGACATGGAAGTTTCTAGTTCTCACTGTTTCTGGTGTAATGCTGGAGAGAGGATAAGGCACTGCAAATCAGTGAGAACAGGAGATCTTAGCCCTCAGGAATGTCCTGTGTAGCAAACAGAAAACTTCTTGTAATGCGTGCAAGTTACAGAGGATGTTTGTGTGTACACTAAATGGAGCCAGAAAGAGAGCCCTCCAAGGAGCTCCAACATCTGCTTGTGCTTTAGGCTGTTTCACTGCATTGCAGTGGGCACATTTTTTGAGTTTCTGACTTTGTATCTTGACGTATGCTAACCTGGAGCAGTAGGATCTGCTACAGGCAGTAAAATAGAAATTGGGAAAGAAAATGCAGCTGGGTGTATGTTATATCCTGAAAAGCCAGTGGTCAGCCAGTACACAGGGAAATGTATCAAACACAATAAGAAGAGGACAAAGGAAGACTTTGTATAAATGGAAATCATAGAATGGCTTGGGTTGGAAGGGACCTCAAAGATCATCTAGTTCTAAACTCCTGCCACAGGCAGGAAAATACAGAGGAATGTGATATGCCAGATCTTCTGAAGAGAACTTCTTGCCTTTGTGTGCAACTAGACGTAGTTGCTCTTACTTCCTTAAAGAAATGGAATAACTGAGTGACAGGTATTTGTTGCTGGCATGTCAAAGTGGGAGTAGGTTGCCATTCTCAGCTTTATCTGAGCTGCTCAAATGTTTGCCCTCTGTGAGCGACATATGTGCTTTTGTTGTGAGATGGTGGAGGGCAGTGTGCGTCCTCAAATAGACTAAAAGGTCTGAGGGACTGTCTGAATTCACAGTGGCGTGTAAAATACAGTAAATCTGTGAAGTATACCAACTTCCAAAAATCTCTGCGGGTTTCCTGCTCTGAACCTTGGGTTCACCACTAGAAGGCAGAGCGTATTGCTGGACATCATCTCACTGGCTAGAAATTGCTACTGTTGAGGTTTGCTAGTGATAGCTTCTGCTTACCTGTTTATTTGTCATCCCTGGGTCTCAGGGTGTTTTACAATACTGTGTGCTGCCTGACTGTTAACATAAGGGCCAGGGAGTCATTATTTCTGATCCTGTTTCCGAGTCAACCCAAAATAGAAGTTCTTCCCTTGGTTGGCATTCAAGCAGATGATTTTGGATAGGCCAACGTGTATACTGCCACATTTACATCATAAACTGTTTTCACCGAAGCACGTTCAAATCTCATGTCTTAGTTCATAATATTTTTAACTGTATGGAAATGTAGGTTAGTTGATAGACTTAACTCTGTTATCTGATTTGTAACCTATAAGGGGTATTGGCAAATCTGGGAATTGATATATTTTGAAGACTCCAAGCTTATTAAAATTTGGGATTTAAGCTTGACACATGTTAGACAAATGATGTTGAAAGTTAGAAGTAGGGAAAGGATGATCAAAGAGAGATGCATGTTTCCATACTAACAATGCAGTGAGTTGAATGTTTATATTCCCCGTCTCCCAGACCTTCCTCTGACTTTGAAGGAGATGTGTGATTGGTAAGAAATATGATAAATTATTTGTGAGCCACAGATAATCTAACTATTCTATTTACATAAAATGGGGAAATAGCTGAATTGTCTGCCCTGATTTAGAGTAACATTTGTAGAACTCGGATTTAAAATGTATGCCCTACAAATAGAGTTTTCTATAACTGTACTGTGATGGAGAATGCTCAACAGCTTGGCTAGGAGAAGCCTGCCAGCATTTCCTACTGAGGATAGCTACAGGTATGCCAGTAAGAACATGTTGAACAGACCTACAGGTCCAGAAACGTTCCGTATGTTCCTGTCCCAAAAGCTATGGAAGACATTTTTGATTTAAAAGTATTCTGAGTGTTGGCAGAGTCACCATCTGAGAATTAAATGAGTGAGTGATCAGTCAGAGCCTTGCTGTGGCATCAAAAGCTTTTGGAAAGACAGGAATTAGAAACTCTTTGGGTTTTTGAGGAAGAGCGTATATTTTATGTGGTCAACCTCCCTCAAAGTGCTAACAGTAACTTTCTTAGGCTGTGAGTGAGTTATAAACTGTGACAAGTGCCTATACCTGCAACCTGGAACACCAGTGTTTTGTTTGGCAGGCCTCTGAAGCCTGCAGAGTCTGAGGAAATGGAGAGAAAACTCCGGGGTTTTAGTACCTAATGCAGAATTTTGTATTCTAGTAGGTCTTTTCTCACCACCTGCACTTCTACCACCGCCTCCCCAGGAAAGTGATCAGTGTTTATTCATCGATTGATTAGATAATGAATGAAAGTGATGAATTGGAAAAGAGAGGGTAGAGGCTTTGGAAGAGGAAAAGCTTTTGACAGGTGTCAAGAGAAACAGAGGAAAAACTTCAGTGCAGAATTAATGGATTAGATACCAGGGGAACCAAGAAAGTAACGCTCACCTATCTTTGAAAAAGAAGCCAAATCCCAAGAGGGAGTTGCAGCAGGCTGCCAGCAAGCTGGAAACAGACAATGCACGATGACAGATAAGTGGTGCTTGTGTTTATTTTAGGTTAAGAGAAAACAGTAGAGGTGATTTTGTTTTTTTTTTAAGAGGATTAATTCTTTTTTTCTTGGAAGCTATTTCTGTTTTGCAAAATTAAAAATGCAGTGGATTCTTTGATTTTATAATACCTTAAAATGGAGAACTGAAGAAGTTATTTTCCTATTCATCTTTTTTATTTCTCAACATTGTATTTAATATTATGGTAATGCCATACATACTTTGAGAGTGTACGTATATTTACACTTTCCACTTTGTAGTTTTTGGGATCATCTCCATTTCTGAGTTAGCATATAACTGCTCGTTTGTTATGCAACTTCAGAAGTTAAGAAAGCTAAAAGGCTAGAAAGGGGGAGATTTAAGAAAAGCAAAGTTGAAAAGATAGATATATATGTGTATCCATTCAGCACTGAGTGGGGAAATGTACAAGAAGCAAAACAGAAATATGAAAATGAGATGTTGCCATTATTGTCAGATGAGAACTTTTTTCAAACACATTTGAAATTGAAGCTAAGTTTCCTACTGAAGTAGTTTTATATGAGGAAAAATATCATTTGAATAATACATCTGCTGTAGAAAACGTTTATTTCAGGAGGAGTACCCCTCAGCTGCAGTGTTTTGTCTGGCTGTAGGAAGGACAAGAAGGGCAATAGAGCTCTGTATGTGGCCTTCCTATCAGAGAAGCTGCAGTAATTCTGGGTGTGGAATAGCTTTAAAAATGTTAAAGGACAGAAATAGACATTATGGTTTACTTCTGTATGTTACTTCTTTAGAATACATATCTAAACCCTTCCAGTGTGCATTCAGCTGTGACACTTGCCTTATGCAAAGGTACATGGTATTGAATTGGGTAACAAAGCTTATTTTATCTGTGTAAATGTTGAAAATAAAGAGAAAGTGGAGTGTGGAAAAGGAGTACATTAATGCAGACATATCCTTCCCGCCTAAGGAAACCCATACCTTAGCAGTAAGCGGGGTTTATTGTTAGCCAGCAAAGCATATCTGGAGAATGACTGCAGAAATGGTGAAACAAATCATTTTAACATAGCATGGTGGGGCTTGGAGTAGGAAGCTGACAGACCTGAGGTCTACTTTTGCGTCTGGCGTGGGATGAGTGACCTCTTGTGAACTGCGGCCCTTCCTTGTGCCTCAGTTTCCTCAAACGATGATATTAGTTCATCTTTAGAGCACTTTAGACTGCGTGTCTTGAAAATGTTTGTGCCAGAGCTCAGTGTTATTTATCCTAAATGACAGCACCTTGTGTTTGCTGTGCACTTTCCTCTATTACAAGCCCTTTCTTCACTTGTAGTTTTCCTTATTTATGTCTTTGCCTTCCCATTACCTCTGCGTTAAGGCTCACATCTGCATTGATTTTACATCACTGCACCGTACTGCAGCCATTACAAGTTTACATTTCGGAGAGATCCTTTTGAATCTTTAACCCGTTGCTCCAAAGCAACCACCGTGGATAACCTCAAGCAGACTTTTTATAATGGGGGAGTGAACTGACCACTTACTGTCAGGGGAAAGGGCCAAATAAACTGCTAATAACTACGTTCCTAAAGCATCCAAGTCTCTCTTCCCCAGAGCATATAAAGCTTTTCAAAGCAGGACACTGCCAATATTACGATAAAACACTTTGGAAAGCACAGTCCTAGCTTGGGAAAGTTAAACAGCATTGCAAGTCATGAGACTTCCACTCATTGGTGGTATGAATCATTTGGATACATGAACTCCCTCGCTCAGTTCCTTTGGCCATGTCATTAAATCACCGTACCTGCAGCACGCTGCTTTGTGGATGTTCTGGCAGCTGCATTTGCTAATGACAGCAGAGGGAGCTGGGCCTGACAGCTCTGGAGAACGCCAGATGTGATTTGCTCGTTTCTCTCTTGAAGCTGGATGCCACAACACACCACCACGTCCTGGTAGCTGGCTGGAGTATGGTTCTTCATCTTTCTGCCTCCATTCCTCACCTGCAAGGCATTTTAAATCACCTTCCTACTTTAGTTGGAAGGAAAGATTCTCATAGGTAGCATCCCTGCACAACAGGAAGAGAGCTACGCAGGCATATGTAAAAGGTCATTAAGACACAGGAAATATTTATCTATGTGACCAGTGAGGAATTTGCATGATGCTTTGAGATGTTTGAGTGTAAAAGTGCTGTTGCACATCGGTTAGGTGGGATAGCTGAAACCAAATAAAGGGGGGTTCTCAGCTCTGCACCCAAGTTGGTGTAACTCACGTGGAACCCTTCACTCAGCTGGCAGGAGCTTAGGAGAGAAGACCTTAAATCTGTGTCATAACACCAGCCTCACAAAGGGAAGAATAAAATGTTAGTTTCTGCCTTTGGGCGCAGCAGAGGAAGGTGTTATCCCAAGGAACAGCTGAGACACATGAGCAGTCTGCTGGGAGGAAAAGAAAGCCTAAGTGACCTGTCAGTCAGAGACTTGACGTTGACTAGAAAGCTCTGCAAATGGTCTCATTGCCTGAACAAAGCAGACCCGAGCCTCTTCATTGTAAGTGCAGGTACTAATAAGTGTTTCTGTGTTTAAGTTGCTGTACAACTTCAGTTGCTTGTCACAGTATTTAAAGCTCAGATTTACAGTGATACTGGTAATTGCTCAGAGATGGCAGGCTGTAGGAAGCGGAGGAGCAGGTATCTTTTCATTTTTGAATTAGTTACGGGACTCGCTCTCCAGGAATCCTGATGCTGGAATTGCAATATCCTGACAGGGGCATAACTATGTACTGAATCAAACTGGGTTCCTAATAGCTTTGCCTAGCAGCTGAATGCAAGGAGTCTGAGTTATTTTTCACTGAATAAATGGTGAGACTGGAAAATAAAAGATCCTGTGATTAATTTACTGAAGAACAGAAGAGATTCATTTTTTGTGTGCTTAGTCTCGCTATTCAAGGGAGCTTGCTCATGCTCTTGTTCTGTTGGAGAATGTGCTTCTTTAGTGAGCCAGAGACCTGGAAGTTCAATCAGAGCTTAATTTGTGAAACAGCAATTTCGAGGTCACCAAAGGACAGGTGAGGTGGCAAGACTGAGTGCATGTGGTTTGGATGAAATACAGTGATAAAGGACAGTTCCTTTAAAGAAGACATTCCTGTGTTAAGTGCTACGTTTGGGTTTTCTCCTCTAAGCCTGGTCCACATTAAAACTTCCAACTCTGATAGTGCACACAGTCAGGTTATTTACAGCAGAAGTATCTGACCAGCCTCAGATGTGGCCAGAATGGTAGTGTGTGAATAATATGGACGTAAGTTGTATTTCATACAGTAAGATACTCCTGTCCTGGGATGCGCAGGGAGCTGTTTGACTGTTCTAACTTCTGTTTGATTTTGATGGAGTAGCTACTTTTTCATCAAAATCAACATGACTTGATCCACTGGGAGTTGAGAATTAAGAAATTAGTGGAGGAATTCACCTTGCAGGCAAGATACTGCAAGCCTGGAGTAGCATTTGTGTGTAGCAGGATCTCCCATGGCGGAAATTTTCCCTTGGGATTTTTACACCCATATGGGTTCCTGCCAGGAGCTGGCTGACTGCTCAGAGAGAGACCCCATCACTGGTTGGGGGGAGGTGTCCAGGTTCAGCACATCCCCATGGTTCTGCATGGAGAGCCCAGAGAAACCGGAGTTATTAGAAATGGGCAGTACGGACTGTTTGTGTGAATAAAACTTTGGCATCACAGTTTGCAGATTAAAAGCTGGCTATTGGGGACCACTGAAAAGGGGCAAATGACAGATTCCATAGTCTTCTCTCTAGGTGGAAAACCAGTTTTGCATAGGGAGCTTACCCCAAAGATCTACGGAGCCAGGCTTCCCTGGAAAGAGAAAGCCCTGGTTTCCATCATGCCTGCCTGCTGCCCTGGGAGAACTAAATAGAGCTGTGTGATGAGGATAAAACAGCAAGGTAATGCCGACGGCAGAGTGCTGCTGCCATTGAATATTTTTCAGCGCCCTCGGGCAAAACTGTTTCTAGTTGGGACAGGGGAGTGCTGATGTGCTAATTCAAAGGAAACGTTTGGCTCTAATTGCAGTGAAGCGAGAGGAGGGTGGATGGGTTTAACAATAGATGAACTGTAAGAAGACATGGCATAGCGACAGAGAGATAGACAAGGACTAAGATTTAAAGAAAATGGCTCCAGCCTATTCTACCGGGCTGGTTCTAATGAGCTCCGTTCTGCTAGCCCCCGTGCTCATTTTCAGGGAGCACTTCTGAGGCTATGCAGCTATTGTTTGTCCCCAGTAAAACACAGCTTTCAAGGGAGCCGGTCTTGTTATTCCTGAACTCGGCATTGCGTCTGAGTCAAGGTTGTTTTTTCTCTTCCTCAGTTTCAGTAGGTTAGTGTATTTAATCCCCACCTTGGATACAGTGAGCGGATGTGGGCATAAGTAGTGACTTGGAACTTGGACACAGCTGGTGGTTTCAAGGACAAATTTTCCAGGAGATCTGAAAGCTTGGGGGCTGGTTTCTCTTACAATGATTGCTCCTTTTTACATGCCTAGATGCTTCTTGATTTCAGATTCAATGGGGGAAGGAAGTGGCTGACTAGAAGGAAACAGACCAACCCCAAGCTATTTCTTCATCATCTCAAGCAAGAAATCCCCTTAGAGAGCTCATTCAACTGAGATTTCCAGCTCGGTTTCACGAAGTGAGGCCCCTCACTGTTTTGTTGGAAACACGATATAGAGTAGATAGGGAGTTAAATGGTTTGTCTGAACAAGTGACCCTGGAAAGTTACACCTGTTCGTTGTGTGCTGCTTACTCCATCTGCAAAACACCGATAAGGATACTTACTAAAGATAGGAATAATGGCTGAACTGGTGTCCAAAGACAGTTGAGGATGTCTCAGACAACTAATTGTTTCTCTCAGTGGCCTTTTAGAATTCCCTGTTCTCAGTACCCACAGTATATAAGGTTTTGCTCACGTTAAGGTTGCTATGCGATTGCTCACGTATCTGAACGTGATAGGAAGCCAGCAGCTCAAGTATGAACAAATGCAGTCTATTCGTAATCACCCTCATTAACACAGTTCCCGTTCTTGCTCCAGGGAGGCTAAATGCTTCCACGTGACCCAGGTCACCACTGGCAAACCTAACATTGCTGAAGCAAAGAGCATTGGTGTAATCCAGTACAGTGACATTTGTTAACATTAACTGTTCATTAACAATTTCTGAGCAGCAGACATGTTCATAAAGCTCACAGCCTGCTCACAGATAATTCATGAGCATAATAAAAGGATTCATTATTCATATAAGTTCTTTACTGTGGAAATTAAACTGGCTCTAATACCTCACGTGCATTGGTGCATGTTGGGAAGGTTTATTTGTTGCATTTGTCTTGTGCTTCAAATTCATGGGATTAAAGTTACTGTGGAGAGATAAAGCAGTGTGTTCTGAGTCTTTACATCTGTCATTAAGGCCTTGTGAATGCAAAGTTGTGTCACCTCAAGTGCAGGGGTGTAGTTAAGGCAGTGCTAGTATTAGGTCTACTACCTAATGTATATTCTGTAAAAGCAGCTCTATGGTGCTTTACAGCAGCACAGCTGTGCAGGACCAGGAATATGCTCTCACAGCACATACACAAATATGAGCCCGACATTAACTTTGTAAATATCACGTCCAAAAGCACCGCCCTCCCTCTTCCATCTCTTTTTTTATTATTTTTTTTTTAATTTTTTTTAACTGTCTCCCTGCTGAGGATTGCAGTTCTCTATAGATAGAATAGGGTAGCATCAAACTTCTCTTATCTGCTTTAATGTGAAATCAGCTGAGTTTGCTGAGGTTGCTGTTGACTTTTTGCCTTAAGTGGTATAGGAGATGCTGGGAGCAATAATCTTCAGCAAAGAGATAAGAGCAAGCATGGGGAAGGGATAGTGCCTTCAGAGATTAGGCTTGAAATAAGAGATACCTGACCACAGCTTCCTATTCCTAATAAGGCTGTTACTGTCTGGATAACAAAATTATTTGTAGACTGAGCATTAATACTCCTGATAGAATGGTTTGAATGCAAGCCGAACTACACAAATGATACAGAAATCAATGAGTATATCTATTCAGTCTGACACTAGCATAAGCTGTCTGTTATTGCAGATTTGAAAGAGTCGTATTATACATCCTAAACAGAAAACTCTACACACTGAAAAGGCCTGAGAACAAATGGGCACTTGAACTGTGAACAAAACGGACTGTTGCATGTAAATGAATGTGTGAGCCCGGAGATATTCCCCTGACAGGCATCCACATGCATGCCAAGTGAAATGCACCAGCGAGGCATTGTTGCTGGTAGGAGTGCTGTAATCATTTTCCTGACTACAGGACCTTGAAGATCCCATGGCTAGTGAAAGATGTGTAAGAATGTAAGGGGAGGGGGGCAGTCTGTCATATTTATTTTTGCTTTGTGGACTTTGGCAGTGGTGAAATTGCTTCTTAACCTTTTCTTCTTATTCATCCAATGCATTTGGAGTGATAAAACTCCTTTTGCAAGTAGAGAGGTGAAGCTGCCACCAGGGAGGAGATGAAATGTCTGTACTTCTTGCAGACATGTCTGTATTTGTGTACTGGGGCCTCCCTGATATTTTTCCTAATTTTAATATTTTTCCCCTCCTTTCAGTCTGCCGAAAAAGAGCAGAAAGAGAGCAGAAGCACCAGTGTGAATAGGTTTAACAGCCTTCTTGAAGAGCTTGAGTGGACAGAGTTAGAAGGAAGTCAGAAAGTGAAGCCAAAGAAAGGCCTAGGTGAGGCTGGGGCAATATCTGAGGCTCTTGGCCAGCACACTTTATCCTGTTGTCCCCAAAATGTGTTACTGGAGAGAAGTTCCTTCAAGCAGAAGCCAAGCAAAGTGCCATGAAACTCCTGTTATGCCAAAATCAGGAACTAGCTGCAGAAAAGAGCAGAATCTGTGTAAGTACCTTAAGCACTGTCCTATTACTACATCCTGTAAATCACCACTGGACCACCAAACTGCTTGTGTGCTAGCCAAGCCATACTTTCTCATTTGAGACTACCACAACGAATCAAACTCCTGAGAAAAGGCCTTGCATTAATGTTTATGGAGGGTCCTTCCATGCTGGGTGGTGAAGGGACCTACTTCAGCTGAATCCTCCAGCATATAAAACAGTCTTGTTGCCTTCTCTCCCTTTTGATTAGGGAGGACAGAGCTAAACTGTGCTCTTGTCCCATCTGTAGATGTGAGGTAAAAGAGCAGAGCTGCTTATCACTGCCTGAGCTGAAGGCCTTGGACTGTGTCCGCTGTCAGCCTGCTCCTTTATTAAATACCACCCCATTCCCAAGACTCCCTTCCAGAGCAAGTGCTTAGAAGAAGGTGAGCCATAGGCTAAGGAGAGCAGTGCTTAACTTCCTCCATAGTCTGTACCCCTGCATGATCAGGTTTGGGATTTGGGCATGGAAGATGTATGATCTTGATGGATGACCTATTTCTAGGCACAGATAGAAGTCAAGGCACCGTGCTGATGCTTTTTGATATCTTAGTATCATTTGATATTATTGATCAAAGAACTCTCTGAGCAACCTCAAGCAGGTGAGGGTGGTTCTATTCAAGTTTGCTGGACAGACTGTAGGGTCAGTATTGTCTCTGTCCTTTTGCTCTCTTCTCTGCACACACAAGAGATGAGAGACTGTGCTGCCTTGCCAATAACGTACTGGTATGGCTCAGTTCTCATGCTTAGAGGGTGATAAAGCACTGCAACAAGCTGCCCAGGGAGGATGTGGAATCTCACTCTTCGGAGGTATTCAAAACCTATCTGGATGCTTTCCTGTGCAACCCGCTGTAAGGAACCTGCTTTAGCAGGGGGTTGGACTAGATGACCTGCAGAGCTCCCTTCCAACCCCTATGATTCTGTGATTCAGGAGGAGCTGACTCTGGTGATATACAGGAATATGGACTAGCTTGTGAGATCTCTTCAAGGCCTTTATTACATACATCCATTGTAAGATGAGCACTGTGCCACCATGAGCACACACACCCACCATGTATTAGCACAGTCTAGTCAGCAGGCCTAATCTCAGTGAGGGTAAGAACATGGCAGGGAGGAGAAAAAGGAAGGTAACAGAGCACAGGACACCTTACAATTCAAATTGTAACAATACATCATTGTGTTGGATCAACCTAACTCACACATGAAGGATTTCCTTGTTATATTGGCTGTAGTTTTCAAGACATACAGTTATGCTAAGCTGCTGTGAGCACAGCAGTGCTCATCACAGGAATTGCTTTCCTCACTCATGGCTCTTCAACCCCAGCCCAACCAGGTGGGGGACTGGTGCTGTGATTGAGTGCTGTGGGACTGTCTCTAGCACCAGCCACACTAAGTAACAGGACTTCACCCCAGCTGGCCTGAATATCTGAAAATTCTCATTCCCAGGTGGCATTTTACAGGCAGAGAAAGGGAGGAGGAATAAAACCATCAGAGTTCATTGTCAAATGAGCTGTGTATGATCCGGCTAAAAGGGAGAAGAATATTCCCACTGAAGAGGCCAGGATGACCACCCTGCTTTGTTGAGTTGCTTACTCGTAGATTGTCAGTTGACATATCTCAAAGTCTTCTCTTGGTTCCCAGCCAAGCAGGCATACTCATTTTCACCTGTGTTTTGACCAGAACTTGATGATCAAGGAATATCTGATGCATTGTACATGAAAATATAGGTAATTTTTAATTTAAAAAATATCTTTGCCCTTGAAAAACTGGGCGCTCTTTGTGACAGCAGCAGCTTTTTCCCAGAAATGGCTTTTTCCCAGAAATGGCTGAAGGCTTCTGACTCCTCAACATGGCTTTAAAAAGTGAAGCTTCTGTCTCTGAGTTGAAAAAGCTCTGGGTTTTCTGATTATCTGTCAAACGAAAGTCAATCCAACCCAAGTTCTCTCTTGTAAAAAGCAAGGAGGTTGTAACTGCAGTGTGATGGCCAGCTTCCCAGGTAGGGGTGTAGTTACTTTCTGCTTCCCTTAAATTTACTTCAGCAGTTTAAGATTGGACATGGTGCACATTACCAAAGACAAACGGCGGCTGTGTCAGGCTGTGGAAACTGTCAACACAAGTCTTATGAGAGCATCTTCCTTAGTGCTCTGCCACAGAGTCAGCCAGATGCCAGGATCTAGATTGGAAATTATGAGCCAGATCCTCAAATGGAGCAAAATGACCGTGTTCCAAGTCAGTGCTTGATTTATGCCTTTCAAAATCTGGCCTGCTGATCTCAAAATGGATCAAATTATCTGAGTTTCTGGACTCTCTAAAACCCATCCTGATCTGTGCATGTGAATGGGAAACAGCATGCTCACAAATATGTCAGCTCATGGATACACACAGATTGCAGGGACATCTGGCTGACAGAAACTTTAGAGAACGTAGAACTTGTGGCAGTGGGAAGAAATCCATTATCTGATTAAAAGGCTAGCTACAGTAGGAGGAAAATTACTTGCAGTCCACCTGTTGAACAGAGACTTACATGGGGAGGGTGCTCAAAGCTCACCATTAACCAGTTTTTGTTAATCAGCTTTGATGCAATTCTGCCTGTGCATGCCTAATTCTTGCGAATAGCAATTTGAGTCATACAGAACACAAGCAGGTGCTGTGACAGCATCTCTAAAGCCTCCACTCCTGCCCTGCAGCCCCTTGGCTCTGTTAGCTACCTGCCCAAGCTCTGCTCCCCAACCTTACTCCATCACTATCTCATCACTCGTCACACTGAGCTGTTTGATGTTCTATCTGCAGCTACCAAGGCTACACCAAGCCAAGATCCCTTTTTCAGAGCTGAAGCCAGGAAGGTCACATCTGATGCCAGTGGCCTAAGCCTTCTTCCCAAGGGATGTTTCATTTTGCAATCACCTTTCTGGTTGTCCTGGCTCCACAGTAACTCCTCAGTGCTTGTAAGCAGTTGATGTGTAGAAGCGAGTGAGCAGCTGCTGAAAGAGAAGGAGTTAAGAATCATTTAAATCATTAGGTTTTCATCAGATCTCATTCTACTGCTGGAGTGCCTTGGAAGCATCTGTTAATAAAGCAGGGAGGGGGGCGAAGAATAAAGGCCTGCTCCCTCGTGTTGAGATATCTTTTTCTATCCAGCTGCACCCAGAATGAAAGAGCTATCAAAGAAAGCTCCCCCATTAGCCATCAATTCAGAGCAACTTCAATCAGTCAGTTCTGCTGGAGCCTGCGGGAATATCTCCCCAGCAGCCTCCTACATGCTGCACTTGAGTGCTCAGAGAGAGCCACATTAAACCTGCCTGCTATCAATCCAGAGGCCTCCTTCTCTGTAAGTTAATGAGGTGAGCTGGCTGGCAGCACTGACAGGGAGCTGAGGAGTTAAAATGGAAGTGGGAATGCAAGGCACCCTGTCTGGGAAGGCCTGCACTCAAGAGGGAAGCAACTAAGCCACCTGCCCTCTGTCATGGGGCTCTCTGCAGGACTGGGGTCCATTCTGCAGCAAACCCATGGAAGGTCAAGAGTGATGGAGGGCAGCCACTCACCAGGACAAGGCCTGGGCCTTTCCCTTTAACGAGCTGACAGCAATTGTTGGCATGGCCTGTCATCTCTACTCCCAGCCAGATAGCCAGGTGAGAGGGATGACGTTCATAGCCTTCCGGTGTGTCAGCCACATCCCCCAACTTTGTATCATCAGCAAACTTACAGAGGGAGCACTCTATCCAGGTCATTGATGAAGATGTTAAACAAAACCAGAACCAGCAGTGATCCCTGAGGAACACTGCTAGTTACAGGCCTCCAGCCAGACTCAGCACTGCTAATCACAGTCCTCTGAGCTCTGCCAGTCAGGCACTTCTCAATCCACCTCACTGTCCACTCATCTATTCCACACTTCCTAAGCTTCATTACAAGGATGTTGTGGGAGACAGTGTCAAATGCCTTGCTGAAGTCAAGGTAGACAACAAGAATCATTCCTGATAATTAGTTCTCTAGCTTGTTTTGAAAGACTCCACACCCTCCTGGGATAAATTATTCTTGTGCTTCATTATTCTTTCTATATGTTTGTTTGTTTGTTTTTACGGGGCTTCATGATTTGTTCACTTTAATTATGTCCTTCAGTCTTTAAGCTGAGCAGGTCCAGTTAATTTTGTCTTTCCTTCTCACCCATATGTTCTAAACCTCTGGTCATTCTTTTGCTCTTTTACGGACCCTTCTCATGTTCCACACATCCTTTTTAGCCTCACCCGTCAATATTCATCTTTGCCAATGCGTTCCCAGTTTGTCAGGTAAATACATTAGTGATCTGATGACTGTGTCTTACAGTCTCAGTGTAATTTATGATTCCATCAAACCATCAGATGTCCACTGATTGTCTGCTGATTTCCTATGCTGGGGCTTTAACTTGGAATTGGCCTGGCTGTTAGTTCTTCTCAGCTGGAGGAGGTGAACAGGTAGGAAATGAATCATCTGCAGGTTAGCCAGGCCACCAATGGATATGTGCTACCAACACAGTTCCCCTGTCTCCTCCGTTCTGCCTCCATCCTTTTCCAAAACTGTGGAAATCTTCCTGGCTGCTACTTGGTAGCTGAGACCTGAGACCATAAACAGTCATTGTCTGAAATTGCAACAAATATTTGATGTGGTGCCCTAGTTTTACCATTGCTATAAGGTGCTCCAAGTATTATTTCACCAGTAGTCTACACCATTGCTACTTCTTAGAAAGTGCCCCCCAAGCTGAGCCAACAGGATGCACAGGGATTGTTGAAAATGCATCACAGAGATTTATGGATCTAAAGCCCAGTTATCCTCTTTTTATTACAAAAAATCTCCATCTATTTCAAGGATATTCTTGGGAAGTGAGAGGTAAAAAAAATCTCACTCTCATGGGAGAACAGATCTAGTTGCAACCTTCACATGCACAGTTAGCTCCTAAGTTCACCGTGACACAGCTGCACCGGAATCCATGTGTTTCATTGGTTCCTGCTCAACCTGTGAGTTACAGGAGGGACAGATGCAGCCCCACTGCTTGTGCTCCACAGAACACATGTAATGAAAGCTCTGCATCCCAGCCAGCATGTCTGCAGACTGAAGGTTAAGCTGGCAAAAAAGACCTAAGTTCTGACAAACCGCCTGGAGTTTGTTCACATGCATGCTCTCTTGTTCTCCCTTTCCACCTCTTCCCTGACCTCCATTCCATGACCTTTTGCCAAATATTGTCTATTATTTCTACAGAAAGGTGGTTTATTTATTTATTTTTTTCCTAATACTGTTTCCTCTGCTGCTACTTCATTATAGCCTGATTTTAATGGTCTTCAAGATAGCACCACGGAAATGCTAGACTGGGAGCTCTGCACTTAAAAGAAACATTCTATAACACTGATTCCTCACTCTCCCTTACATTTCATCTTCCTTTTTTGCATGCGTGTTGTAGAATCTTGAACCCATGTTTGATGCTGTTGGAGAATAGGATCTTTGTGTCTTGAGGAGAGAGAAAAGAAGCATTAATTCCCTGCAGTAACATCCACGTACCTGTCCATCACAAGAGTCTGGCAGGCCAATTTCCTCCTACCAGCAGGATCTCACAGTTCAGTGCCTGAAAGCTCAGGAGTAAAAGCAGCTGAGAGAAGCTGGGGCTGGAGGTAAAGGGTGTGAGCCTGTCTCTCTGTGATGCTACACTGCCCAGGCAGCAAGTGATGTTGGGTCTTAGTGCGCTCTGGCTCTGGCGATTGACTTCAGTCCCTTTTTGCCTCACTTTTTTCCAAATTTGCCTCGATATCAAGAGAAGGAATTTAGTGAGCGCTTCCCAGCCTTGCTGCTTGGTATCGCTCTGAAGGCAGTACGGGCCCTCTTGCAGCCATTCTGCATTGCCTGCAGTGCTGCACCTGCAGTTCAGCTGAGTCCCAGCTCCTCACTCATCACTTTTCCTCTTATCTAAGCTTCATAGATGCCAAACTTTCTCTTTCCCCATCCCCTTGTCCTCACTTCCACTTCCTTCTCTGGAATGAGCAGGGGAAAAGGTCTTGGGAAAGTCTAGGTTCCTAGGTCATTTTTGCTTTGAGACTAACAAATACATAGCAGTGGCAAGGGGAGATACAGTCTGCCAGGCTTGTCTGTCCATCAGACAGCAAGAATGTAGTGCTTTATTCACTTGCTGCATCTTCTCATGCCATAAAGCACAGTCCAAATGAAGGCTTGGGGAAAATGGATTTCATACTCCATAAAGAGCTCATTTCTTGCGCTGCTGGGTAAGACCATGAACCTCTCCAAGTGGGCTCTGCTGTGCTGGAAATTAGAGAGACCTGAATGTCTGGCATTAACAGTGAGCAAAACATTGTGCTGATGCAGGCCCTGCTCTGAACGCCGCATACTGAAGTACCTGAGGACAACACCACAGCCTTTGAAGGCTCTCCTTCAGTTAATAATAATGACAGGGTACTTCAGATGCTGTATACCAAAGGGAAATGCATTCATGTTTTCTAAAGAAGAGTGGGATGATTTATCTGGGGAAGGTAAAACCACTAGCTATCTTGGGCTGGAAAGTATGCCAGAATTTCATTCTGCTCG